>NC_079191.1:195286779-195430922 GCF_029499605.1 Hyla sarda | reverse complement strand
TTGTTCATTATTTTTCAAATAAACCTTTGCTTGATAATTGCAAATACACAACTATTGTATAGAATGTTTTGTCATATTCTATATTCTATAGAATATGACAAAACATTTCTGGTGGACAATGCAAATTTTAATTTTGCACTGTCAACAACTTTCTAAGTGTCTGTTCACATTCAATAAACTAATTACATTCATCTTGTCCTGCTAATCACATCTGACGCCTAATGCAACCGATTTAATGTGCAAAGCCTTCACCACTGTAGCTGCACAATATTCAGGGAATATTTTTTTAGATTTTTTTTTTCTAGCACATTTACCTTTAACAGGTCTCAATAACAATATCATTACAAAGAAAGGTTGATGAGTAATACAAATGTTTTTACATGAAAATACACACAGTAACACTGACAGAATTAGATGAATTGAGTTGATATTTGTCACATTTTATTGGCTAATTGTAGCTGGATAAGAAGAAATAGTTGCTAAAGCTTTGACCTATACAGTTGCTAATTTTCTAAACCTTCATACAATCTGTCAGATAAAGTAAGTTGAATGATGCAACCTTTACAGCAGAAATGACAAATAATTGCTTTTTTTCCACCAAAGATAATGTTTGAAGGGAAAAGACTACATTTTCTAGTGTGGGTATCATTTTGCATTCATGAATTGTTCACATTCATTTCCACATCATTAACCTTTTCTGTGCTAAAACTACAAAAATGGGAACCCTTCCTCCTATTCCAATACAATATCAATTTTACATTTGTCTTGAATAAAAAAATAGACCAATTATGTCAGCTATGCTACTCTATAGATACAAAATTCCACCCACAAACATGACATTTTTGATTTCATGGAAATAAACCACTATCTTCCATTTGGTCCCAAGTTATACAATGGAGATGTGAATTTCATAGATCAAGTTCTTAATCTGAAGAGTTGGTTAAGCTGTTCCAGTATTTGAGTAAAGCAACATTCACACAGCCGTTGTGCTCCAATGCCTTCAGGGTCCGTTCAGCTTTTGTGCTCCAACCCTGAAAAGGTCAATGTATAAATGGCACTGCCAGGTCCTAATGGATGCCATTGACTTGAGAAATGGTCTGTTGGGGTTGGGTGTCCGGTATATTGCGGGAGTTAAGGGGAAAAAAAATGGGACATGCATAATTTTTTTCTCCACTCAATTCCCATTCTTCCACTGGGCTGATCGATGGAGCTCTCTTTACCAGAGCCCAATGGCTGTGTGAACAAGCCCTCACTGGCATGCAGGATTGCTGGTATAGACAAAACTGTTGGAGTTGAGACCAAGCCATTTGATACAGGTACGCCCTTGCGCAGTGGTAGTTAAAGGGGTACTCCGCTGCTCAGGAACGCTGGAGCCAGAGCCGGGAGCTCATGATGTCATAGCCCCGCCCCCTCATTATGTTACATCCCGCCCCTCAATGCAAGTCTATTGTAAGTTACGCCCACTCCCATAGACTTGCATTGAGGGGGCAGGACGTGACACCATGAGGGGGAGGGGCTATGACATCATGAACTCCTGCATTTGTTCCAAACGCTGAGCAGTGGACTACCCCTTTAAGGACCAAGTGTGTACTTGTACGCCCTTGATATTTCCAATCACCACCTGGTGAAATTGTTCAGAAGGCAACCTTTGGCAATGCCTAGGGGGTCCTGAGACCCCCATAATGATTGGCTCATCAATGCCAATTGGCCAAGAAAATAAGGGTGATCAGTACTGTCTGAGACAGCACCAATCACCCTAAAGGATAGGAGAGGGGTGCCACCTCTTCTATCTCTGCCATTGGTCAGGAGGAAACAACCAATCGCAGATGGGGGTGATAAAGTTCATTTCCCCCGCTCTGCCCATCCATGGTAGTCTGGGCAGAGGGAGGAAATGGAGGGAGCAGAGGCAGCGGTGGGGCTCCTTATCTTCGGGTATTATTGTGGAGGAGGCAAATCCCATGATTGCATCCAAATCTACCCCTATGCAAATCCCTCATTTAGGCCTCAAATGCACATGGCACACTCTCAATCCTGAGCCCTGTCATATTTTGTGCCACATATTTTGTGTTTTGTGCCACATATGGGGTATTTCTGTCCGAGAAATTGTGCTACAGATTTTAAAAGACTTTTTCTCCTTTTAAAGTGCTCTGCGGGCACTTAACATGGCTCAGGAGTGAGAGAGCTCCATGTGCATTTGAGGCCTAAATAGTTTATTTGCATTGGAATGGATGATAGTTGCAGCGGTTCTGACATAAACCCCAAAAAAACCACCCACATGTGACCCTTTTTTTTTGCAAAATACAGCCTTCAAGGAATGTAACAAGGGGTACAGTGAGCATTTACACCCCACAGGTGTCTGAATGATTTTTGGAACAGTGGTCCGAGAAAATGAAAAATTAAATTTTTCATTTGCACAGCCCACTGTTCCAAAGATCTGTCAAAAACCAGTGGGTAACTGTACCCCTTGTTACATTCCTTGAGGGGTGTAATTGCCATGTGTTTTCTTTTTTTTTTTTTGGGCTGTTCTTGCACAATGGGTGCTTCCTAAATGTGACATGCCCCCCAAAAACCATTTCAGCAAAATTCATTCTCAAAAGCCAAATTTTGCTCCTTTGCTCCTGAGCATTGTCATGCGACCGCAGGACACTATACGTCCACATATGGGGTATTTATGCACTAAGGAATGGGGTTACACATTTTCTCCTTTTCACGTCCCACTTTAACAAAAGTTAGTTAATCACCTGTGGGGTATTAAGGCTCACTGCACCCCTTGTTACATTCCATGAGGGGTGTAGTTTTCCAAATACTTACCATGTGGGGGGGGGGGGGGTTGTGGTTCTGGCAACATTAGGGGCTTCCTAATGCAACATGCCCCCCAAAAACCAAAATTCTTTCCCTAAGCCCTCTAGTGCACCCAGAGAACACTTTATATCCACTTGAGTTATTTCCTTACTCAAGAGAAATTGGGTTACAAATTTTTTTTTGGGGGGGCTTTTTTTTACATTTTACCCCATTTAAAAATGAAAAATATGGGGCTACAAGAAAATGTTAGTGTAAAAAATGGAGGTTTTCTCTTATACATTGCTGCTGTTACTGTGAAACAACTAAAGAATTAATAAACTTTCTGAATGTCATTTTGAATACTTTGAGGGGTGCAGTTTTCATAGTGGGGTCCATTATGTGGGATTTCTAACATAAAGAACTTCAAATTCACTTCAATACTGAACCCTGGAAAAATCTGATTTTGAAATTTTCTTGAAAAAATTGAAAATTTCGGCTAAACTTTGAAGCCCTCTAATGTCTTCAAAAAGTAAAAACATGTCAACTTTATGATGCCAACATAAAGTGGACATATTATACCGTATTTTTCGCCGTATAAGACGTACTTTTTCTTCCCCAAAACTGGGGGGGGGGGGGAAGTTGGTGCGTCTTATACGGTGAATACACACTTTGCCTGCATTAAAACTGCCCCTCACTTTGTGTGGTGCTTGCTCTCAGTCCTCTTTTTATGCTGTGTGCACTGCAGGCTGCGGAGACTTCTCTGACCCTCCCTGCGCGGACAGGCTGTGTGTGTTCGGGCTTCTCTCTCCCTCCTATAGCGCGCCTTGTCCCCCCTTCCGACAGTCTAACCATGATATCACCGCTACCTTTACCTGCATCAGTGCGGGCTGTGCCTCCTCATGTCTCCCCGGGCAGACTCACTCCTTGCGCCGCTTCTGTGCATATCTCCCTCCGGCCAATGTTTACGGTGTGCTGTCTGTGCTCTGCTCTGCCTCGCTCCTATTTGATTTGATGCCCGTGATTGTTGGGCAGAAGAATTGATCTGCCAAAGCTCCACCCCCCGATTCCCAGGGAGAAGACACACCGCCCTCCCTATGTCATACTGTTTTCTCTGGATACCGTAGGTCACAGGCAGAGTGTATGGTGTGTGGGAGAAAGTTTTCAGGCGGACCAACCACAGGGTAAATGAAATGTACCGTAAAATGTGCATACACACCCACACCACGCGGCGTCCCAAACAGCTTACAGCAGTGTTTCCCAACCAGGGTGCCTCCAGCTGTTGCAAAACTACAACTCCCAGCATGCCCGGACAGCCTTTGGCTGTCCGGGCATGCTGGAAGTTGTAGTTTTGCAACAGCTGGAAGCACCCTGGTTGGGAAACATTGGCTTACAGGACATTGGGAGGGACCCTTACTGCCTCCTCGGTGTCCGATCGGCAAATAACTGCTCCGTGCCTGAGATACAGGCAGGAGCAGTCAAGCGCCAATAACACTGATCACAGGCGTGTTAATACACGCCAGTGATCTGTGTAAAAGATCAGTGTGTGCAGTGTTATAGGTCCCTATGGGAGTTATAACTTTGCAAAAAAAAGTTTAAAAAAAAGTGTTAATAAAGATCATTTAACTCCTTCCCTAATAATAGTTTGAATCACCCCCCTTTTCCATTAAAAAAATAAAACAGTGTAAATAAAAATAAACATACCGTATGTGGTATCGCCGCGTGTGTAAATGTCCAAACTATAAAAATATATCATTAATTAAACCGCATGGTCAATGGCGTACATGTAAAAAAATTCCAAAGTCAAAAAAAGCGTATTTTTAGTCAGTTTTTATACCATTAAAAAAATGAATAAAAAGTGATCAAAAAGTCTGATCAAAACAAAAATGGTACCGATAAAAATTTCAGATCAGGGCGCAAAAAATGAGCCCTCATACTGCCCTGTACGTGGAAAAATAAAGTTATAGGGGTCAGAAGAGGACATTTTTAAACGTATACGGTAAATTTTCCTCCATGTACGACAAAATGAAACCTACAGTATATAAGTAGGGTACCATTTTAACCGTATGGACCTAAAGAATAATAAAAATGGGTCATTTTTAGCGAAATATGCACTGCGTAGAAACGGAAGCCCCCAAAAGTTACAAAATGGCGTTTTTTCTTCGATTTTGTCACACAATGATTTTTTTTCCCGTTTTGACATGTATTTTGGGGTAAAATGACTAATATCAATGCAAAGTAGAATTAATGATGCAAAAATAAGCTATAATATGGATTTTTAGGTGGAAAATTGAAAGGGTTATGATTTTTAAAATGTAAGGAGGAAAAGACGAACAGTTTTTCATTTCTGGATTTCTTGCAGAAAATTACCATTACCTCATTTTTAAGATGCCTAAGCAGAAGAGACTGGCATATAAAGTTGGAAGTAATCAAATTTGCTAAAGAGCATGGGAACAGAGCAGCGGAGAGACACTTCGGGCCACCTCCAACTGAGAAAATGATAAGAGAGTGGAGGAAACAGGAGGATCAGCTCCAAAAGTTGGATAAAAGCAAGCACACCTTACGTGGACCAACTGCAAAGTGGCCAGAGTTAGAGATAGAAGTGAAGGAGTGGATCACACGTCACCGGCAAAATGGACTTTCTGTCTCAACAAAAATGATAATCTATGAGGCCAAACGCATTGCTGCGGAGAAAGGCATTCAGGATTTCACTGGATCACCATTGTTGTGCTATAGATTCTTGAAGAGATCTGGCTTTTCTATGCGCACGAAAACCAGAATAGCACAAAAAATGCCAAAGGAATACGAATCAAAGATTCTGTCTTTTCATAAGTTTGTTATTGATGCGAGGAAGAAGAATAACTTTGAAATGAACCAGATTGGGAACATGGATGAGGTCCCGCTAACGTTTGATGTGCCATCTAACAGAACCGTAGATAACAAAGGAGCCAAAACCATAACCGTAAAAACCTCAGGGCATGAGAAAACCCACTACACGGTTGTGCTGTCCTGCTGTGCAAATGGTACCAAACTGCCTCCGATGTTGATCTTTAAAAGGAAAACATTCCCAAAAGAAACAATTCCATGGGGAGTCCTCGTGCACGTTCATGATAAAGGGTGGATGGATGAAAATGGCATGAGGCTGTGAATTGACAAAGTGTGGTCCAAACGTCCTGGCGGGCTTCTGAAGAAATCTTCCTTGTTGGTGCTTGACCGGTTCAGAGCACACATTACGGAAACTACTAAAAAGAACTTTAAGGAAGTTAAGACCCAAATAGCTGTGATTCCTGGTGGTCTTACCAACCAGCTGCAACCTCTGGATGTTTCTATTAACAAACCGTTCAAAGTTCTGATGCAAGAGGAGTGGAACACCTGGATGGCAGCTGGGAACCATGATCTGACGCCTACTGGGCGGATGAAGAGGCCCTCTATCACACAAGTATGTGAATGGGTTAAAAGGTCATCGGACTCCGTGAAGGAGGACATTGTTGTAAAATCCTTCAAGAAATGTGGCATTAGTAATGCCTTGGATGGAACAGAAGACAACATCTTATTTGACACCAGTGAGGAAGAAAGTGATGACAATGACTGCGTGGATCTGTCCTCACTCATTTCTGATAGCAGCGAAGAAGAGGCATTCTTGGGGTTCGAATAAAAACATTACAGCCTTATTTTTGTTATTTTCACTGTTTACTGACTTTACTGACTGTTAATGAGAGTAAAGATAGTTCTTAATATGTTACATGGTTGACATAAAATAGTTCTTAAACTGCTGTTAACTTTATATAGTTGATATAAAATATTTTACTACAGTATTTGGTTCAGAATCTTTTTTTCTAGATTTTCCTCCTTTAAAATTGGGTGCGTCTTATATGCTGGAGCGTCTTATATGGCGAAAAATACGGTATATGTGAATAAATATATAATTTATTTGGCATGTCTATTTTCATTACAAGCAGAGAGTTTCAAAATCAGAAAAATGCTAAATTTTCAATTTTTTCATGAAATTTTGGAATTTTTCACCAAGAAATGAAATATTGACAAAAATTTGCCAGTCTCTTAAAGTAGAATGTGTCACAAACAAAAACAAAAAATAATCTCGGAATACAATTCATAAGTAAAAGCAACTCAGAGTTATAATGCATGAAGTGACAGAGGTGAGATTTGAAAAATATGGCCTGGTCCTTAAAGGGTTACTCCGCTAAAAACATCTTATCCCCTATGCAAAGTATAGGGGATTAGATGTTAGATCGCAGGGTTCCTGCCGCTGGGGACCCTATGATCTCCGGGCCAGCAGATGGCAACATCTGGAACACAGAGACTTGCAGATTCCGCATTCATGGCGTCACGCCATGTCCCCTCCATACTTAGACATGAATGGAGGGGACATAATGGCTGGCATCGCCAGTCATCAAGCACTGAGCAGAGTTTGCCCTGTGCACCGAATGACAAGGCTGCCACAACGAAGATCGGGGGGGGGGGTCTCAGGCTGGTTCCATGGGACTTTTCCTCTGACATTTCATTTAGGCGGTCTAATTTTTTTGGCCATGAACTGATCTGATTTAGATCACTTTGTGCAGTGGTCACTAATTTATCATGTGCCACTTTTCTGCCAAAAGTCGCAAAAAAGGCACACAGACCAGATAAAAGAAAAACATTATAGGGTAATTCAACCCTGCCCTATATCACTCTATGTGACAATTGTATTAAGGTCTGTGCGACTTTCAATACACGGTCCCACCGCTCGGAAACATTTACCCAGAGCAGTTTAGTGGGCATTCATCAAAGTCTGTGCGCCAATTGATAAATTTGGTGCACGGCCGCCACTTTCTCTGCAACTTTTTTCATCTAAACCAGTGTTTCCCAAATGCGGTCCTCAAGCACCTTCAACAGGTCATGTTTTCTGAATTTCCTTAGTCTTTCACAGGTGATATAACTGTGGTGATGCCTGATGCACTGACCATAATTATATCACCTGTGAAAGACTAAGGAAATCCAGAAAACATGACCTGTTGTGGGTACTTGAGGACCGCGTTTGGGAAACACTGATCTAAACTGAACTAAGAGCAAGTTCAGTTTTGATAAAAGCCCATCAATGTGACTATTCATCTTAAAGGGGTACTCCATTGGCCAGCGTTCGGAACATTTAGTTCCGAACGCTGTGTGCGCGCTGCGTCAGCCCACGCTCCCTAAATGCAAGTCTATGGGAAGGGGCATGACAGCCTGCAGCGCGCACACAGCGTTCGGAATTAAATGTTCCAAACGCTAGACGGTGGAGTACCCCTTTAACAATCACAATGGGAGTGCCTGCCGGGCTGTTTAATGTGGATATCCAGCATTCATTCAGCAGGATCATAGTATTTTAAAGAGAGTGTTATTAAGATACACATATAGCATTCTAAATGGGTAAAGTGTCTCTCATAGAGATTTCATGCTACAAAGTTTAGGTCAGTCTGAAATTCTTCTCATGTGAACACATCTGGGTGAACTAGGAGGTTGGTCACTCTTCTCAGCTCTGCATCAGACAACTTCACCTTTTCAATCTGAACTTGTCTCAAGTTTTCCCTTTTTGGCTTCTTGCAGTCCTGAGCAGATCTGGTACAAAATGAGGGTAGAACTATCTGACCTTTACTTGACACCATCATTTGGCTGTTTTAAGAGGGAATGAATCAGCTAAGAATCGTCTTAGTGCGAGAACTATATTGTCTCTATTGGCACTTTTCTATTGACACTTAAAGGGGTTATCCAGCATAAGGTGATTTTAGTACGTACCTGGCAGACAGTAACGGACATGCTTAGGAAGGATCTGCGCTTGTCTTGGGGCTAAATGGCTATGTGATGAAATTACCATAACACTCTGGCTAGCTTTTTGTGAACTTGTATTTCCTGTTTGACTTTTCTTTTTTTGACTACAAATCCCACAATTCAATGTTTTCCCTCCCAAACATCAGCCACCCCACCCATTGAAACATAAATGAGCTGCATCCATTCAAAACCTGTGGTTTTCAATCAGGGTGCCTACAGCTGTTGCTTAGTTGCAGATTGATAGCTCCACCCATTGAAGCAGACAGGCTGCCTGTCATCAGCTAGTGAGTCAGGTCTCGGCCGCATTGCAAGCTGGGAAAAATCTGAGACAAAAGTCATTTTGTATACTTTTAAAAATAAATAGTGGGGTGAAAATCACAGAAGAATTGTGAGAAAACCATCACACGCAGGTACAAACACTATATTATGAACTACACTAACTTTACAACCCCTGTAGCATAGTCAAATAGAAAAAAATCCCGGAACACCCCTTTAACTATTCTTGGCATCACTTGTCCAGTACATATGATGTGCAACAACTAGGCCACTGCTACTCTTTCTCTCTACAGGGCTGGTTTAAAGAGGACAGAAGATCATTTCAGTCCTTGACTGCTGCCTAATGGCAAGGGTAGTGGTGCCTTGTGACTTGCTGAAAGGGTTTTCAAGGGTGGAATTTGGTCATTATTTGGTCATCTTTATCACTTGAGACCCTGTGATAATGAGACAGGAGAGCTCCACATCATTGAGCTTGGCTAATACCACTGGGAACTTTCCCAGTTGTTTTGCGACTAGCAACTCACCAGTGTCTCAAGCAATTTGTCTTTCAACCTCAGACTGGTCTAGTTTAAATCCCTACAGCTAGTAGCACCAGGGACAGTAAATACAAACTTGATATCAATTTCTTGATCTCACTGCCAGCATTTTCTCCTGCTAAGCCAATTTCTACCCCTGGTCAGTCTTCTAGTACTGCAGTGTTTCTCTGGGTCAAGTCTCTGAAGCTTATTTCACTCTCAGTCTATGGTTTTGCTTTCTAACGAACTGGTGCGGCATGGGAAAAGTGTTGGAGGTGAGAGTTCGGTGTTAGATTTTGATAGGAAGTCAGTATTAGGGTATAGAATATGGGAAGGTTGTTATATATGTATTTAAGATAGATTGAACAGGGGAAAGTTTAATGAAGGTAAAATCAATTAGTAAAGAATTTAATTTAATCATGATGAAAATTTATCATGGCAAAAAGAGAAGATTTGGCACAATAAGTGCGGATTCTGGAGATCTTTTGGAGGTTCAGGTGATATGAACATGTAAATCAGTGGGCTATGAGGTGTAAAGGATTAGTGTTGAGCACAAATATTCGTAATCCAAATTTTTATCGCGAATATTGGCACTTTGCGATTTCGGGAATATTTAGAATATGGTGCTATGTATTCGTAATGAAGAATATTCGTGTTTTTTTTTTCACATGCAAATTTTTATACAAATTTTTATGCGCATTTTCCATGCGAATAGGGGTCTATCACGTGTGTCGTTTTTTTTTTTTTTTTTACATGCAAATTTTGATGCAAATTTTATGCAAAATTTCCATGGGAATTTTCGCATGGAAAGAAAAAGTGAATGAACATAGCGAATATGCAAATGTTGTGAACACAGGATGAATAATCGTCAATATATTCGTGAAATATGGCGAATTCGAATATGGCCCCTGCTGCTCATCACTATAAAGGATGGCTTTGATACTGACATTAATCAAGAACAGTTAGAATGCTACCTTGGAGATACGGCAGTATCAATCAATGAAATAGAGATATCAGGTTTGGGTTGGTTAATAGATTGAAGATATACAAGAATTACATTTTTGAAAGATTCATGATGTCCAGCGTCCAGCATAGTTTCCCTCCGGCGTGTAATGGAGGGAAACTGATGCTAGAACTGACCCCATGCATTTGAATGTGATGGTTCACAATCATCCAGGATCTCAATTTTGATACTTAATGGTTGGACACGCTGGGGGGGCACTGGACTTGCAGCAATGCCTTACAACTGATGACAACTGATGCACGTTGTCATCAGTTATGGCATCAGTTGCATCGAGATCTAGGCTGAGTTCACCTATGCCGGATGTCGGTCATGTGTGAACTAAGCTTTAGACATCCATTCCTCCCTTTCCACATGAAGGTTTTCAAACTGATAGTGGATGCTGCATGTCAAGCAGTCAGAGGCGATATGCCCAGTAGAGGTGAGTAGACTCAGCATGTTAGGGTCCCATTCGAAGTGAGGTCACCTCAGCGTGGTGGATGGGGGACATTTTTTGATAAAGCCTCAAATTTTTTGTTGTCAAATAAAGTGTCAATGCCTCTTTCTTTTTGTGTAGATTTCCTTGAGACAGGGAATTTTTCTTTCTCTAGCTCCATCTTGTGACTTTTCAGTTGAAGGTACGCAGTGATTTTTATGAAGGTTACAAAAAGCTTCTGGTCATTTTACTAGCAGTAAAGATTCTCAGTTTTCTATATTTCATATAACATCCAATCAGTAGCTGCTTTATCACTCATGACAGCTGGAGGAAAAATAACATAGGCTTCTATAGAACACTTTTCTTCCTCCAAGGTTTTTCGGTAAAACTAAAACACTGGTAGCATCTTAATTTTTGTTGGAAAGTAAAAGCAGCTGTGTGTTATGCAGCCATGTAAAATTAGACAAATTCAATAAGACACCATATGTAGAAACGGATGCAGCAAAAAGTACATATGAATCAATGAAGCACCCCTTTAACACAACCTTACAATAACCATACTCCGTGACTGTTGTATCCTGTCATAGCAGTTCTGATTTAATGTGATTACACTGACCTGTGATCTCCAGAGGACGTGAAGTAAACAGATAAGATTGATGTGATGTTGTAATGCTAAGTCATGAAGTCTGTAACAAGTCAGACACAGCATATTTGTAAACTGTTATTTGGAAACAGTATATAAAACACATTTAAGTTACTGGGCAAAATGAATAGTAAAACCCACATTTAGTTTGCTTTCTTGGTCAAGAAACTCACATATTTTTTGGACTATTAAGTGCACTTTTTGTGTTAAAAAACCAGCAATGATCTGCTTGTGCTTTAACTAGGGCTATGTTCGTAGGGCCAATATTCTGCAGATTTTTTTTTTTTTTGTCCAACACCCAATCTTGCGGATTTGTGTGTTCATTTGTCATGGATTAGCCACTTGCTTAAACCAAGGTATGCAGATTACCATCAGTGAATAAACAACAAGTTGAACCTTGAAGCAGATGGGCTACAGCAGCAGATGATCACATCGGTGCTAATCCTAACTGGCTCATCAAAATTGTTAATATGTAGCACATGCAAAGTGACTTATTTCTTTTAACCACTTAAAGGGGTATTCCAGGAAAAAAAAAATTTAATATCAGCTGGCTCCAGAAAGTTAAACAGATTTGTAAATTAATGGAAACCTATAGCTTATGCCTCTAGGACCTCACCAATGGTGCATAATGGTGTGGGCAAAGATAGATATAACAGCATTTGCTCAGAAATAGTTTTTTAATTCAGAATTTAAAATATATATAAATAAGTAAAACAGTAACAAAATATCACATTACACTGGGCCCTAGTGAGATATCCAAAATATAAAAAAGATATATGAATAAATGAATATTCTAATAAGTCCATAAATCTGCAGATAAAAAACAAAAATAAAATAAATCCGCAAAAGGTGTGGATAGATTTTTGGTTTTATGGCAAAATAATTGTAACATAAAGTCCATAAAAAAAAAAAAAAAGTTAATGAATGGATGATACAGAGTATCTCTCACCACTGCTTCTGGCTTGATGGATTGTGATGGATGAGTCGCAGCCTTGTGTTCCTCGTGTGCCCCAATAGATGGAGGGGGGCACAAGTTGGTATGTCTCCCTTAGCAGCCCCGTTGGCAGGGGGGCGCAAATGGATGTTGCGTACCGTGAGCTCCGATAGCGGAGGAGCATGCAACAATTTCAGCTCTGGGGACCTCGTTCGCTGGCCGGCTTAGCACAGATGGCACTAGTCTGGCGCTCCTGCAAGAGTGTCAGTCGGCTCGGATGCGACAACGGGTCTGGTGATGGTGGTACGCCAGGAGCAATGGAAGATCCGGGATTGGCGTCCCACGTGGAAGCAGGAGATGAGGCTATGCGATGCAGTAGATGGTAAAGTTGCAGCCAGGCAGGGCTCTGTTGCCAAGATGTTTGCAGATGGACACTGGTGGTAACTGTGTGAACAGTGCCAGATTTCTAAATGCGTTTCGGGGTACTGGGAAACAAGGACCTCCGACCCCTTCCTCAGTAGAAATGTGTATATGATAAAATTTGATAGTAACGCTGTTTTTGTAGTGAATTCACACCTTATAGTAGTTAAGGGCATTCAAGAATAATACACGGTCAAGGAATTGTAATGGATTGACTCTTAGGACTAGTAAAAGATGGAGTGGAGCAGCTCTTTGACAATTACTCATAAGAAATCTGATAATAGAATAGGACGTTGTTCTCGCCCTATTAACTCTCATAATAAAATCGGTCATGTTGTCTATAGTTAAACAATATGGAATGACTAATAAGTAAATTAACTGTAACTAATACACATAAATTCACTGAAAACTGAAACAACAATGAATGGAAAAAATAGAAAAAAAAATAAAAATAAAAAAAATGTGCTTAAAATAAAAATATTGAAGATGGTATATGGAAAATGGAGTGTAGAGTAGAATTAGTATAGAAAATAATAGAATGTACAAAATGAAATAAGATAAAAATAAAAATAGAAATGAAAAAATAAAAAAAATAAAAAAATATATAAATGGATGAAAAAAAAATATGAAAAAAATGAAATGATAAAAAATGAAGATAAATATAAATAAGGATAAAAATGGAATAAAATAAAATAAAAGATAGAAAATGAGAATGAAATAGAAAATAAAATACAATGATGAATAAAGATGGAATGAAAAATAAATATAAGTATAAAAGTAAAACTGAAGTGAATGAATAAGAAATAATGTATGAAAAATAATGATAATAAAAATAAAAATAAAAAATACAAAATATACAAGTAAAAATTAAATAAAAATAAAATAAAAATAAAAGTAAAAATAAAATAGAGACAATTGTGTGCATAAAATATGTGGTGGGAAACAAATATCATAAAGGGAGAAAAAGACAATAGGGATTAATATTGAACACGGAATATCTGACAACTGGAAAGATGATTGTTGAGAGGTTCCCATCAAACCACAAACCGCCGACAAATCTGAAACATGGCGGCGGGTGGTGGTCGGAGGGGAACCACATCATAGAAAACCAAACAATTCAAAGCTGGAGTTTAAACCTTTGGGTTCCATTGATCCAAATTCATAGATCATTTTGCTCTCAGCCCTAGACATTTGGACCATACAGCTACCCCCCCTCCAATCTGGTTTAATTGTTCGGAGTCCTACAAATCTTAATTTTGATGGATCTCTGTTATGGGTAATTGAAAAGTGTGTTGATAATGGATGTTTTAAATCTCCTTTTTTAATATTGTTAATGTGTTCTGCTATTCTTAGTTTCAGTGTTCTTTTTGTTCTCCCCACATGCTGTTTTTTACAGTCACATTCCAAAATATATATGACTCCTTTTGTATTGCAAGTAATGCACTCATCTATTTTCCATATGAAATTGTTAGTTCGAGATTTTACTTCTACAGTTTTTTTGGGATCTACAGTGGTATTGCAATTATTGCATATTCCACAACGAAAAAAACCTTTAGTGTATAGCCAAGTTTTGTTATCTTTGATATTCATAGGTGGTTTGATGGAAGGGGCAACAGTTATACCCAGATTTGGCGCCTTAGTGTATTTGATAGGGGGGTGGTGTGGTAATGATTCTCCTATAATTTTGTCTTGTCATATTATTTCCCAATGTTTGTTAATCACTTTTTCAACTTTTTTACGTGAACTATTGAATGGTAGAATAATCCTGAATTCAGGTATTTCTTTTTTTTTTTTACTTTTATCCAAAGTAAAAAAAGAAGTTCTATCTAGTATTTGTCCAAAGATCTTTCCAGTTGTCAGATATTCCGTGTTCAATATTAATCCCTATTGTCTTTTTCTCCCTTTATGATATTTGTTTCCCACCACATATTTTATGCACACAATTGTCTCTATTTTATTTTATTTTTACTTTTATTTTAATTTTATTTTTATTTTATTTTTACTTGAATATTTTGTATTTTTTATTTTTATTTTTATTATCATTATTTTTCAGACATTATTTCTTATTCATTCACTTCAGTTTTACTTTTATACTTATATTTATTTTTCATTTCATCTTTATTCATCATCATATTTTATTTTCTACTTCATTCTCATTTTCTATCTTTTATTTTATTTTATTCCATTTTTATCCTTATTTATATTTATCTTCATTTTTTATCATTTCATTTTTTTCATATTTTTTTTTCATCCATTTATATATTTTTTCTTCCATTTATTCATTTTTATTTTTTCATTTCTATTTTTATTTTTATCTTATTTTATTTTATACATTCTATTATTTTCTATACTAATTCTACTCTACACTCCATTTTCCATATACCATCTTCCATATTTTTATTTTAAGCACATTTTTTAATTTTTTATATATTTTTTTATTTTTTATTTTTTATATTTTATATTTTTATTTTTTTTATTTTTTATTTTTATATTTTTTCCATTCATTGTTGTTTCAGTTTTCAGTGAATTTATGTGTATTAGTTACAGTTAATTTACTTATTAGTCATTCCATTGTTACGCCGAGCGCTCCGGGTCCCCGCTCCTCCCCGGAGCGCTCGCTACACTCTCCTCACTGCAGCGCTCCGGTCAGTTCCACTGACCCGGGGCGCTGCGATACCGCCTCCAGCCGGGATGCGATTCGTGATGCGGGTAGCGCCCGCTCGCGATGCGCACCCCGGCTCCCGTACCTGACGCGCTCTCCGTCAGTCCTGTCCCGGCGCGCGCGGCCCCGCTCCCTAGGGCGTGCGCGCGCCGGGTCTTTGCGATTTAAAGGGCCACTGCGCCGCTGATTGGCGCAGTGGTTCCAATTAGTGTTATCACCTGTGCACTTCCCTATATCACCTCACTTCCCCTTCACTCCCTCGCCGGATCTTGTTGCCATCGTGCCAGTGAAAGCGTTTCCTTGTGTGTTCCTAGCCTGTGTTCCAGACCTCCTGCCGTTGCCCCTGACTACGATCCTTGCTGCCTGCCCCGACCTTCTGCTACGTCCGACCTTGCTTCTGCCTACTCCCTTGTACCGCGCCTATCTTCAGCAGCCAGAGAGGTTGAGCCGTTGCTAGTGGATACGACCTGGTCACTACCGCCGCAGCAAGACCATCCCGCTTTGCGGCGGGCTCTGGTGAAAACCAGTAGTGACTTAGAACCGATCCACTAGCACGGTCCACGCCAATCCCTCTCTGGCACAGAGGATCCACTACCTGCCAGCCGGCATCGTGACAGTAGATCCGGCCATGGATCCCGCTGAAGTTCCTCTGCCAGTTGTCGCTGACCTCACCACGGTGGTCGCCCAGCAGTCACAACAGATAGCGCAACAAGGCCAACAGCTGTCTCAACTGACTGTTATGCTACAACAGTTACTACCACAGCTCCAGCAATCATCTCCTCCGCCAGCTCCTGCACCTCCTCCGCAGCGAGTGGCCGCTTCTGGACTACGACTATCCTTGCCGGATAAATTTGATGGGGACTCTAAGTTTTGCCGTGGCTTTCTTTCCCAATGTTCATTGCACTTGGAGATGATGTCGGACCAGTTCCCCACTGAAAGGTCTAAGGTGGCTTTCGTAGTCAGCCTTCTGTCTGGAAAAGCCCTGTCTTGGGCCACACCGCTCTGGGACCGCAATGACCCCGTCACTGCCTCTGTACACTCCTTCTTCTCGGAAATTCGAAGTGTCTTTGAGGAACCTGCCCGAGCCTCTTCTGCTGAGACTGCCCTGTTGAACCTGGTCCAGGGTAATTCTTCCGTTGGCGAGTATGCCGTACAATTCCGTACTCTTGCTTCAGAATTATCCTGGAATAATGAGGCACTCTGCGCGACCTTCAAAAAAGGCCTATCCAGCAACATTAAAGATGTTCTGGCCGCACGAGAAATCCCTGCTAATCTACATGAACTCATTCACCTAGCCACTCGCATTGACATGCGTTTTTCCGAAAGGCGTCAGGAGCTCCGCCAGGATATGGACTCTGTTCGCACGAGGCGTTTCTTCTCCCCGGCTCCTCTCTCCTCTGGTCCCCTGCAATCTGTTCCTGTGCCTCCCGCCGTGGAGGCTATGCAGGTCGACCGGTCTCGCCTGACACCTCAAGAGAGGACACGACGCCGCATGGAGAATCTCTGCCTGTACTGTGCTAGTACCGAACACTTCCTGAAGGATTGTCCTATCCGTCCTCCCCGCCTGGAAAGACGTACGCTGACTCCGCACAAAGGTGAGACAGTCCTTGATGTCTACTCTGCTTCTCCACGTCTTACTGTGCCTGTGCGGATGTCTGCCTCTGCCTTCTCCTTCTCTGCTGTGGCCTTCCTGGACTCCGGATCTGCAGGAAATTTTATTTTGGCCTCTCTCGTCAACAGGTTCAACATCCCGGTGACCAGTCTCGCCAGACCCCTCTACATCAATTGTGTAAACAATGAAAGATTGGACTGTACCATACGTTTCCGCACGGAGCCCCTTCTAATGTGCATCGGATCTCATCACGAGAGGATTGAACTTTTGGTCCTCCCCAATTGCACTTCTGAAATTCTCCTTGGACTTCCCTGGCTTCAACTTCATTCCCCAACCCTGGATTGGTCCACTGGGGAGATCAGGAGTTGGGGGCCCTCTTGTTCCAAGGACTGCCTAAAACCGGTTCCCAGTAACCCTTGCCGTGACTCTGTGGTTCCTCCTGTAACCGGTCTCCCTAAGGCCTATATGGACTTTGCGGACGTTTTTTGCAAAAAACAAGCTGAGACTCTACCTCCTCACAGGCCTTATGATTGTCCTATTGACCTCCTCCCGGGCACTACTCCACCCCGGGGCAGAATCTATCCTCTGTCCGTCCCAGAGACTCTTGCCATGTCTGAATACGTCCAGGAAAATTTAAAAAAGGGCTTTATCCGTAAATCCTCCTCTCCTGCCGGAGCCGGATTTTTCTTTGTGTCCAAAAAAGATGGCTCTCTACGTCCTTGCATTGACTACCGCGGTCTTAATAAAATCACGGTTAAGAACCGCTACCCCCTACCCCTCATCTCTGAACTCTTTGATCGCCTCCAAGGTGCCCACATTTTTACCAAACTGGACTTAAGAGGTGCTTATAATCTCATCCGCATCAGAGAGGGGGATGAATGGAAAACGGCATTTAACACCAGAGATGGACACTTTGAGTATCTGGTCATGCCCTTTGGCCTGTGCAACGCCCCTGCCGTCTTCCAAGACTTTGTTAATGAAATTTTTCGTGATCTCCTATACTCCTGTGTTGTTGTATATCTGGACGATATCCTGATTTTTTCTGCCAATCTAGAAGAACACCGCCAGCATGTCCGTATGGTTCTTCAGAGACTTCGTGACAATCAACTCTATGCCAAAATAGAGAAATGTCTGTTTGAATGCCAATCTCTTCCTTTCCTAGGATACTTGGTCTCTGGCCAGGGACTACAAATGGATCCAGACAAACTCTCTGCCGTCTTAGATTGGCCACGCCCCTCCGGACTCCGTGCCATCCAACGTTTTTTGGGGTTCGCCAATTATTACAGGCAATTTATTCCACATTTTTCTACCGTTGTGGCTCCTATTGTGGCTTTAACCAGAAAAAATGCCGATCCCAAGTCTTGGCCTCCTCAAGCGGAAGACGCCTTTAAACGGCTCAAGTCTGCCTTTTCTTCGGCTCCCGTGCTCTCCAGACCTGACCCATCTAAACCCTTCCTATTGGAGGTTGATGCCTCCTCAGTGGGAGCTGGAGCTGTCCTTCTACAAAAAAACTCTTCCGGGCATGCTGTTACTTGTGGTTTTTTTTCTAGGACCTTCTCTCCGGCGGAGAGGAACTACTCCATCGGGGATCGAGAGCTTCTAGCCATTAAATTAGCACTTGAGGAATGGAGGCATCTGCTGGAGGGATCAAGATTTCCAGTTATTATTTACACCGATCACAAGAACCTCTCCTACCTCCAGTCTGCCCAACGGCTGAATCCTCGTCAGGCCAGGTGGTCTCTGTTCTTTGCCCGATTTAATTTTGAAATTCACTTTCGGCCTGCCGATAAGAACATTAGGGCCGATGCTCTCTCTCGTTCCTCAGATGCTTCTGAAGTTGAACTCTCTCCTCAACACATCATTCCTCCTGACTGCCTGATTTCCACTTCTCCAGCCTCCATCAGGCAAACTCCTCCAGGAAAGACCTTTGTTTCTCCACGCCAACGCCTCGGAATCCTCAAATGGGGTCACTCCTCCCATCTCGCAGGTCATGCGGGCATCAAGAAATCTGTGCAACTCATCTCTCGCTTCTATTGGTGGCCGACTCTAGAGACTGATGTGGTGGACTTTGTGCGAGCCTGCACTATCTGTGCCCGGGATAAGACTCCTCGCCAGAAGCCCGCTGGTTTTCTTCATCCTCTGCCTGTCCCCGAACAGCCTTGGTCTCTGATTGGTATGGATTTTATTACTGACTTACCCCCATCCCATGGCAACACTGTTATTTGGGTGGTCGTTGATCGATTCTCCAAAATGGCACATTTCATCCCTCTTCCTGGTCTTCCTTCAGCGCCTCAGTTGGCTAAACAATTTTTTGTACACATTTTTCGTCTTCACGGGTTGCCTACACAGATCGTCTCGGATAGAGGCGTCCAATTCGTGTCTAAATTCTGGAGGGCTCTCTGTAAACAACTCAAGGTTAAATTAAATTTTTCTTCTGCAT
This sequence comes from Hyla sarda, assembly GCF_029499605.1. NCBI lineage: Eukaryota > Metazoa > Chordata > Amphibia > Anura > Hylidae > Hyla > Hyla sarda. The sequence goes on along the minus strand of NC_079191.1, from coordinate 195,411,401 downwards.
ATCATCCTCAATCCAATGGACAAGTAGAAAGAATTAACCAGGTCTTGGGTGATTATTTACGACATTTTGTTTCCTCCCGCCAGGATGACTGGGCAGATCTTCTACCTTGGGCCGAATTCTCGTATAATTTCAGAGTCTCTGAATCTTCCTCCAAATCCCCATTTTTCGTGGTGTACGGCCGTCACCCTCTTCCTCCCCTCCCTACCCCCTTGCCCTCTGGTCTGCCCGCTGTGGATGAAATTTCTCGTGATCTTTCCATCATATGGAGAGAGACCCAAAATTCTCTCTTACAGGCTTCTTCACGCATGAAGAAATTCGCGGATAAGAAAAGAAGAGCTCCTCCCATTTTTTCCCCTGGAGACAAGGTATGGCTCTCCGCTAAATATGTCCGCTTCCGTGTCCCTAGCTATAAGTTGGGACCACGCTATCTTGGTCCTTTCAAAATTTTGCGCCAGATTAATCCTGTCTCTTACAAACTTCTTCTTCCTCCTTCTCTTCGTATTCCTAATGCCTTTCACGTTTCTCTTCTTAAACCACTTATCATTAACCGTTTCTCTCCCAAATCTGTTCCTCCCACTCCTGTCTCCGGCTCCTCGGACATCTTCTCCGTCAAAGAGATTTTAGCATCAAAAAAGGTCAGAGGGAAAACCTTCTTTTTAGTGGATTGGGAGGGTTGTGGTCCAGAAGAGAGGTCCTGGGAACCTGAGGACAATATCCTGGACAAAAGTCTGGTCCTCAGGTTCTCAGGCTCCAAGAAGAGGGGGAGACCCAAGGGGGGGGTACTGTTACGCCGAGCGCTCCGGGTCCCCGCTCCTCCCCGGAGCGCTCGCTACACTCTCCTCACTGCAGCGCTCCGGTCAGTTCCACTGACCCGGGGCGCTGCGATACCGCCTCCAGCCGGGATGCGATTCGTGATGCGGGTAGCGCCCGCTCGCGATGCGCACCCCGGCTCCCGTACCTGACGCGCTCTCCGTCAGTCCTGTCCCGGCGCGCGCGGCCCTGCTCCCTAGGGCGCGCGCGCGCCGGGTCTTTGCGATTTAAAGGGCCTCTGCGCCGCTGATTGGCGCAGTGGTTCCAATTAGTGTTATCACCTGTGCACTTCCCTATATCACCTCACTTCCCCTTCACTCCCTCGCCGGATCTTGTTGCCATCGTGCCAGTGAAAGCGTTTCCTTGTGTGTTCCTAGCCTGTGTTCCAGACCTCCTGCCGTTGCCCCTGACTACGATCCTTGCTGCCTGCCCCGACCTTCTGCTACGTCCGACCTTGCTTCTGCCTACTCCCTTGTACCGCGCCTATCTTCAGCAGCCAGAGAGGTTGAGCCGTTGCTAGTGGATACGACCTGGTCACTACCGCCGCAGCAAGACCATCCCGCTTTGCGGCGGGCTCTGGTGAAAACCAGTAGTGACTTAGAACCGATCCACTAGCACGGTCCACGCCAATCCCTCTCTGGCACAGAGGATCCACTACCTGCCAGCCGGCATCGTGACATCCATATTGTTTAACTATAGACAACATGACCGATTTTATTATCAGAGTTAATAGGGTGTGAACAACGTCCTATTCTATTATCAGATTTCTTATGAGTAATTGTCAAAGAGCTGCTCCACTCCATCTTTTACTAGTTCTAAGAGTCAATCCATTACAATTCCATGACCGTGTATTATTCTTGAATGCCATTAACTACTATAAGGTGTGAATTCACTACAAAAACAGCGTTACTATCAAATTTTATCATATACACATTTCTACTGAGGAAGGGGTCGGAGGTCCTTGTTTCCCAGTACCCCGAAACGCGTTTAGAAATCTGGCACTGTTCACACAGTTACCACCAGTGTCCATCTGCAAACATCTTGGCAACAGAGGAGTTAAATCTGTCCTACTCTGCCCTGCCTGGCTGAAACTTTACCATCTACTGCATCGCATAGCCTCATCTCCTGCTTCCACGTGGGACGCCAATCCCGGATCTTCCATTGCTCCCGGCATACCACCATCACCAGACCCGTTGTCGCATCCGAGCCGACTCACACTCCTACCGGAGCGCCAGACTAGTGCCATCTGTGCTAAGCTGGCCAGCGAACGAGGTCCCCAGCGCTGAAATTGCTGCATGCTCCTCCGCTATCGGAGCTCACGGTACGCAACATCCATTTGCGCCCCCCTGCCAACGGGGCTGCTAAGGGAGACATACCAACTTGTGCCCCCCTCCATCTATTGGGGCACATGAGGAACACAAGGCTGCGACTCATCCATCACAATCCATCAAGCCAGAAGCAGTGGTGAGAGATACTCTGTATCATCCATTCATTAACTTTTTTTTTTTGTTTTTTTTTATGGACTTTATGTTACAATTATTTTGCCATAAACCCAAAAATCTATCCACACCTTTTGAGGATTTATTTTATTTTTGTTTTTTATCTGCAGATTTTTTTTATATTTTGGATATCTCACTAGGGTCCAGTGAGATTTTCATCAGATAGTGCCAGTGTAATGTGATATTTTGTTACTGTTTTACTTATTTATATATATTTTAAATTCTGAATTAAAAAACTATTTCTGAGCAAACGCTGTTATATCTATCTTTGCCCACACCATTATGCACCATTGGTGAGGTCCTAGAGGCATAAGCTATAGGTTTCCATTATTTTTCATTATTGTTGCCGGTGGGCTCCGGCTTTAGCTTTAACTGCCTCGGTCCTTCTGTTGTGAGCTGCACCTTATTTTTAAGATTTGTAAATTACTTCTATTTAAAAATCTTAATCCTTTCAATAATTATCAGCTGCTGAAGTTGAGTTGTGGTTTTCTGTCTGGCAACAGTGCTCTCTGCTGACATCTCTGCTTGTCTCAGGAACTGCACAGAATAGAAGAGGTTTGCTATGGGGATTTGCTTCTAAACTGGGCGGTTCCCGAAACACGTTTCATCATACAGCACTTAGACTGAAAAGAACAACTCAACTTCAGCAGCACATAAGTACTGAAAGGATTAAGATTTTTTAATAGAAGTAATTTACTAATCTGTTTAACTTTCTGGAGCAAGTTGATATATAAAAAAAGTTTTTTCCTGGATAACCCCTTTAAGGATCCAGAGCGTACAGGTATGCCCTGACACCCTGGTACTTAAGGACCCAGGGCGTATCTGTACCAGGGCGGACCAGAATGACTGCTGATATCTATCAGCAGGCACTCCATGCAAACCCCTGGGGACCCCCCCCCCCCCCCATGTCGGTGATCGCCGCAAATTTCTGGTCAACTCAGACCGGCAATTTGCGGCGATTCTGGGTCAATCGGGTCTCTGATGACACGGTGGCCCAGAAAAAAGGGTGAATGGGGCTGTTGTTGCATAACTACAACTCCCAGCATGCACAGACTACCAAAGGGCATAATGGAAGTTGTATCAGTGTGCCTCCAACTGTTGCAAAACTACAACTCTCAGCATGAGCTTCGACTTTCAATGCATGCTGAGTGTTGCAGTTTTGCAACAGCTGGTGACACATTGTTTGTGAAACAGAGTTTGTGTCCTAACTCAGTGTTTTGCAACCAGTGTGCCTCCAGCTGTGTCAAATCTACAACACCCAGCATGCACTGAGAGACTGTTTTGCAACAGCTGGAGGCACGCTGGTTGGGAAACACTGAGTTAAGAAGCAAACTCTGTGTTGCACAACCAATGTGCCTCCAGCTGTTGCATAACTACAACTCCCAGCATGTATGGTCTGTCAGTGTATGCTGGGAGTTGTAGTTTTGCAACAGCTGAAGGTTTGCCCCCCCCCCCCCCTGTGAATGTACAGGGTACATTCACACGGGAGAGGGTTTACAGCGAGTTTTCTGCGACAAGTTTGAGATGCAGTACATTTTCCGTCGCAGCTCAAACTCCCAGCGAGAAACTCACTGTAAACCCCCGCCCGTGTGAATGTATCCTGAAAACACTACACTACACAAAATAAAAAGTTAAACACTACATATAGACACCCTTAAACAGTCCCCCGAATAAAAAAAAATGTCTTGTACGGCACTGTTTCCAAAAACTAAGCCTACAGCTGTTGAAAAGCAACAACTCCCAGTATTGCCGGACAGCCACTAACTGTCAAGGCATGCTGGGACTTTTGCAACAGCATGAGGCACCCTGTTTGGGAAACACTGCTGTAGGGTATTTTGGTGGCAGATGCAAATCCCCAAAATAGGCCTCAAATGTGCATGGCGCTCTCTCGCTTTTGAGCCCTGTCATATTTCAAGGCAACAGTTTACTGCCACATATGGGGTACTTCCGTACTCGGGAGAAATTGCGTTACAAATTTTGTGGGGCTTTTTCTCCTTTTACCCCTTATGAAAAGGAAAATTTGGGGTCTCCACCAGCATATTAGTGAAAAAAAAACATTTCATTATTTACACTAACATGCTGGTGTTGCCCCATAATTTTCACAAGCGGTAAAATAAAAAAAAGACCCCCAATGATTTATAATGCAATTTTGGTACGGAGTACGGAACTACCCCATATGTGTGTGTTAAGTGATCTGTGGGCACACAACATGGCTCAGAAGTGAGAGCGCCATGTACATTTGAGGTCGAAATTGGTGATTTTTGAGTAAGAACATACCCCATATGTGGATGTAAAGTTCTCTGCCGGTGAATTCAGAAGAGGAGCGCCAGTGGGATTTTGGAGAGAGAATGTGTCCAAAATTGAAGGCCATGTGTGTTTACAAAGCCCCCATAGTGCCAGAACAGTGGACCCCCCGACATGTTAACCCATTATAGAAACTACACCCCTCATGTAATGTAATAAGGGGTACAGTGAGCATTTACAGCCCACAGGTGTATGACAGATTTTTAGAACAGTGGTCTGTTAAAATGAAAAATTAAATTTTTCATTTGCGCAGCCCACTGCTCCAAAGATCTATCAAATGCCAGTGGGGTCTAAATGCTGACTGCACCCCTTATTAAATTCTATGAGCGGTGTAGTTTCCGAAATGGGGTAACATTTGGGGGAGGTCCACTGTTCTGGCACCACGGGGGGCTTTGTAAATGCACATGGCCCCCGACTTCCATTCAAACCAAATTCTCTCTCCAAAAGCTCAATGGCTTCTGAGCATTGTAGTTCGCCCACAGAGCACTTTACATCCACATATGTCTTAGGGGGTGTTAAACTTGCAGAGTCACTGGTAGAGAAGATCTGGGTGTACTTGTAGATCACAGACTAAAGAATAGCATGCAATGTCAGGCTGCTGCTTCCAAGGCCAGCAGGATATTGTCATGTATCAAAAGAGGCATGGACTCGAGGGACAGGGACATAATACTCCCCCTTTATAAAGCATTGGTACGGCCTCACCTGGAATATGCTGTTCAGTTTTGGTCACCAGTCCATAAAAGGGACACTGTGGAGCTGGAAAGGGTGCAGAGACGCGCGACTTAACTAATATGGGGCATGGAACATCTTAGCTATGAGGAGCGATTAAAGGAGTTACAATTGTTTATTCTTGAGAAGAGACGTTTAAGGGGGGATATGATAAAAGTATATTAATGGCCCATACAAAAAATATGGAGAAAAACTGTTCCAGGTTAAACCCCCCCCCCCCCCCCCCCCAAAGGACGAGGGGGCACTCCCTCCATCTGGAGAAGAAAAAGTTTAGTTTCAAGGGGCGACACACCTTCTTTACCATGAGAACTGTGAACTTATGGAACAGTCTACCTCAGGAACTGGTCATAGCAGGAAAAATTTACAGCTTTAAAACAGGATTATATACATTACTGGAACAAAATAACATTAATGGTTATGAAGAAATATAGAATCCCTTCCCCAATATCGTGCCACACCCCTACCCTTCAATTCCCTGGTTGAACTTGATGGACGTATGTCTTTTTTCAACCGTACTAACTATGTAACTATGTAACTATATATGGGGTATTTCCATACTCAGAAGAAATGGGGTTACAAATTTTGGGATGCTTTTTCTCCTATTACCCCTTGAAAAATGTAAAATTTGGAGTAATACAAGCATTTTAGTGAAAAAAATCTAATTTTTCATTTTCACGTCACACTTTAGTGGAAATTTGTCAAACACCTGTGGGGTGTTAAGGCTCACTGTACCCCTTGTTACGTTCTTTGAGGGGTGTTGTTTCCAAAATATTATGCCATGTGTTTTTTTTTTTTGCTGTTCTGGCACCATAGGGCTTCGTAAATGCGACGTGCCCCCCAAAAACCATTTCAGCTAAATTTGCTTTCCAAAAGCCAAATGTGACTCCTCTTCTGAGCATTGTAGTGCGCCTGTAGTGCACTTGACGTCAACACATGGGGTATTTCCATACTTAGAAGAGATGGGGTTATACATTTGGGGGGACATTTTCTCCTATTACCCCTTGTAAAAATGTAAAATTTGGTGAAAAAACAGCATTTTAGTGGAACAAAAATTCATTTACACATCCGACTTTAATAAAAAGTCGTCAAACACCTGTGGGGTGTTAAGGCTTACTGTACCCCTTGTTACATTCATTGAGGGGTGTAGTTTCCAAAATAGTATGCCATGTTGTTGTTTATTTATTTATTTTTTTTGCTATTCTGGCACCATAGGGGCTTTCTAAATGTAACATGCCCCCCTAAAACCATTTCAGAAAAACTCACTCTCCAGTGTCCCATTTTCGCTCCTTCCCTTCTGAGCCCTTTACTGTGCCCGCCGAACACTTTACATACAGATATGAGGTATTTCCTTACTCGAGAGAAATTGGGTTACAATTTTTTTTCTCCTTTTACCCCTTGTAAAATTTCAAAAACTGGGTCTACAAGTAAATGCGAGTATAAAAATTTAGAGTTTTCTCCTTCACTTTGCTGCTATTCCTGTCAAACACCTAAAGTGTTAACAACCTTTCTGAATGTCAATTTGAATACTTTGAGGGGTGCAGTTTTTACAATGGGGTCATTTATGGGGTATTTCTAATATGAAGGCTCTTCAAATCCACTTCAAAACTGAACTGGTCCCTGGAAAATTCCGATTTTGAAAATTTTGTGAAAAATTCGAAAATTGATGCTGAACTTTGAAGCCCTCTGATGTCTTCCAAAAGTAAAAACATGTCAACTTTACGATGAAAATATAAAGACATATTGTATATGTGAATCAATTTATAATTTATTTGTTATGTCTATTTTTCGTATAAGTAGAGAGCTTCAAAGTAAAAAAAAATGCAAAATTTTCAAATTTTTCCTAAAATTTTGGAATTTTTCACCAGGAAATGATGCATGTATCAACAAAAATTTACCACTGACATAAAGTAGAATATGTCACAAAAAAAAAAAAATCTCTGAATCAGAATGAAAAGTAAAAGCATCCCCGAGTTATTAATGCTTAAAGTGACAGTGGTCAGATGTGCCAAAAATGCCCGGGTCCTTAAGGTGAAAATGGGCTTGGTCCTTAAGGGGTTAATTATGGTGCTACAGTTGCAGGAGAGAGCATTACATTGAGTTGCATGAAATCTTGTGGGTTGCAGCTTTTAGTTGTCAGTTACAATCAATCAGTAGAGGGCTAAAGAAGTATTTGTGTAGTCCACATCCAATGGATAACTGGGTGCTACCTTTCTGTTTGTCAATATTAAAGGGGTTATCCAGGAAAAAACTTTTTTGTATATGTCAACTGGTTCCAGAAAGTTAAACAGATTACTTCTATTAAAAAATCTTAATCCTTTCAGTACTTATGAGCTTCTGAAGTTAAGGTTGTTCTTTTCTGTCTAAGTGCTCTCTGATGACACGTGTCTCGGGAACCGCCCAGTTTAGAAGAGGTTTGCTATGGGGATTTGGTTCTAAACTGGGCGGTTCCCAAGACACGTGTCATCAGAGAGCACTTAGACAGAAAAGAACAACCTTAACTTCAGAAGCTCATAAGTACTGAAAGGATTAAGATTTTTGAATAGAAGTAATTTAAAAATCTGTTTAACTGTCTGGAGCCAGTTGATATATATAAAAAAAGTTTTTTTTCCTGGATAACCCCTTTAAGTCCCTATGCCATAAGATATTATGCAGTGGAGAAAAAGGGAAGTATAATAACAAGTTGTCAACTGATCCATACATTTCCAGGAGGACTGACAGAGGAATACCACAATGCAGAGTTTGCCAAAAGAAAACATTAGAAAAAAGCATTGATCAGTGTTATTGGTGCTCCATTAGTTAAGGCTACCTGCACTGTTGGAGCACCAATCAACAGATGGAAACGAGTAATTGACCTCCGTCTGTCCTCTCAGCTGATCGGGTCCTTTTGATTTCTTCATGATGGTCCCGATCAGCATCCTGAGCTAACCGTCATTGATTTTTACCAGGTTTAGACATCACAAACAACTTTGATTGTGGTGTTTGAGATGTTAATGCCAAATTTCGTCCAGATTGGTGATGTTTAGCATTAGCTGTGGCCAGGGCCAGATTAAAGCTGCCTAGAAGACGGAGCACTATGCAGTCCTTTTTTTTTTAATTCAGTGCCCATTAAAATAAAAAGGTCTGCATAGACTGAAATCACTTCAGTTCAAGTCGCTCTTTCCAGCCATAATGTCTGGATAGCTTCAGATGAGTTGTAGTTTTGTAACAGCTGGAGAGCCTCAAATTTCAAATTTCATCCATCATTACTGCAAAACTTAGAAGTGACTACAGCACTGATAGGACAGTCATGAAAATATACAATGATCAAATTACTCACAGGAGACGTTTTCTCTGTTGTTCTTCCTTTTCTTTTCTTCTTCATCTAGTCCAGATGCTGTGTCTTCTTCCAGCTACATCTTTCACTGTAAAGTTTGATGCCTGGACATCATTAATTCCTCACTTTGTCAGCCGATCCTCACCTCTCTATGAGGACAACAAATCATTATAAACCTGCCAGACACTGTGATTCCTAAATATAATATTGCCAGACCTTGTGCCCCCTGTATAATATACTGTCAAACATCATGTGCTCTGAAAATAATACTACCACACACTGTGTCTTCAGACCCCTTAGACCCATCTTTTCCCTCATCCTTCAAACTCCTAAGGTCTTGTCTACACTGTGAACATTCAGCCAGCAAAATGTCTGCTTGCAACAGGTCTTGCCTAAGTCATTGGTCGTAGGAATGCTCGGACATGCGCCATCTCACAGACGACAATGCAGTCCAGCAGAATTCAGCCCACAGAATAAACATTTTCATTCTTTGGGTGAATGTCCATTACACTGCCAGATTTCTGCTGTGACAATTCCGTAGTGTGCACAGAGCAGCAGATTTCCATTGAAAACAAGTGGAATTCTGCTGGCAGAAATTCATAGTGTGGACGAGCCCTGATTCCCCCAGACTCCTCTGTCATAGTGGAATGGTCCTGACAGCTATCAGCTGGGACCCGTAGCTAATGGCGGGCATCAGCAATTGCGGTGATGCCCAGCATTAACCCTTTAGATGCTGGAATCTAAGTTGATTGTGGCGTCTAAATTGTAATAAAAAATTATCCCAGCTTCTTAGTGGTAAAAAAAATTATCCCAGCTTCTTTGTGGAGCTAATCAGGACCACCACAGTGCTTGTAATAGTCCCCTATGGGACTAAAAAGTTAATAAATATGAATTAACCCCTTCCCTAATAAAAAAAAATACTCCTTTTTCCTATAAAAACATTATGTAAACAAACATAAACATACGCCACTTGCGTAAATGTCTGAACTATAAAAATATAATGTTAATTAAACCACACGGACGATGGAGTATATGTAAAAAAAAACAAAGTCCAGAATTGCGTATTTTTGGTCACTTTATAAATCTTTAAAAAAATCATAAAAAACGGTCAATAGGTCCCCTTAAAAAAAAAAGTTAGTGGGGTCAGAAAAGAAGGATTTTAAGCTTGATAATTTTTGTACAAAAAGTTATTTTATTTCACAAATTTAAAATAAATTATAAAACCTATATAAATTAATGGTATGGACCTGCAGAATGAGGATGAGGTGTCATTTTTACTGAAAAGTCCACTGTATAGAAACGGAAGCCGCCAAAAGTTACAAAATGGCAGGGTTTTTTTTATTTTATTTTATAAATTACAACTTTTTGTAAGGCAATTACTGTGCTTAAAATTTCAATTCCTGATCCCTATAACACTTTTATTTATGTGTGAAGACTTTTTTGTGCCGTGATCTGTAGTTTTTATCAGTACCATTATTGTATTGATGGGACTTTTTGATTTGTATTCATTTAGTTATTTTTTTTTATTTTACATATGAAGTGACCAAAAATCAGCAATTCTGGACTTTTCTGATATTTTTTTACATTTACACCGTTGACCATGCAGTTATATTTTAATTGTTCAGATATTATGCATGCGCCGACACCTCATTTATTTTTGTTTACATTATTTTAATGGGAAGGGGGGGGGGTTGAGGTAAACTTTTATTAGTGTAGGGGTTATTTTTTTTAAATGTGCTCACTATTTTAGCACTAGTTTTGAGTCAGCTGCAGAACCATAGGCTGTGTCAGGGTAGTTCCTAACTAAAACTCCCAGCATGCCCTGATACACTCTATGGATCTGCAGCTGACCAAAAATAAAACTACAGCTCCCAGCATGTTGCACTATATATAGTAGAATAGTATAGGTTATGGTGCAACATGCTGGGAATTGTAGTTTTAGGTCAGCTGCGGAGCCATAGGCTGTGTCTGAGAATGCTGGGAGATGCAGTAACTATGTAACTATGACTCTCAGCATGCCCTGATATAGTCTGCCACTCTGCAGCTGACTCAGTCCAAAACTACAACTCCCAGCATATTGCACTATATAGTGATATAGTATGGGTCATGGTGGGAGTTGTATTTTTGGGTCAGCTGTAGAGCCGTAGGCTGTGTTAAGGAATGCTGGGAGTTGCAGTTCCTGATCACAACAACCAACATGACCTGATACAGCCTGGACAGGAAGCCATTCACAGGATTTATTAACTCTTACTCACGATTTCAAGTTCCAGTAGGCAAGAACTCAGTCCAGGCTCCTCTTCAGTTGGAACCTCATGATGTCTCCCTGGTAACAGCACATGCGTCTGGCACCAGCAGGGGGATGGGGCTGGGAGCACGGCAGTGGTGAAAGTCTGGTGGCAGTGGTAAGGTTCCCCTCCTGCACGGAGCACAGCATGGGCAGGAAATTGCCGGTGACGTCACGTGCTGGATGTCTGCTGCCTTAAAACAGCAGTGTCCCTGCCCCAGCTCACGGTGCAATGGGCAGCTGTGAGTACACTGAGTGAGGCCCCTTTAAGAATGGCTGAAGAAGGGGGCCTTGCAGGGGGAGGGGAAATGGGGTGATGAACGGCAAAAACATATTTTTTCTCTTTTGCTTTTTTTTTTTAAATAAATAAATTATTTTGGAAGTGGGCCCCCTTTCTTTCCTGGTGGGGCCTGGAGCAGGGGCTCCAATGATAATCCGACCCTGGCCGTGGCTCCTGGCTAATGATAGGAGGAATTACTGGGGATGAAGTATGCTTGGCTCTTGAGCGTCCTTCATACAGCGGAGTTGACAATGGACATAAATGGACGTCCATTGTCATTAAGGGGTTACAGTGTTAATTTTATTCTGGCTGTGGCTGATTTGTATGGTATACTCTTTTATTATCTTCAGAATGAAAATACTATGTACAGCACCTGTGTAGAACACTGTATGGGGGTAATATTGGTGATATTGGTGCTTAAATAGTAGTAGTATACAAAAAGTGTGTGTTTAGATAATTAGATGATTCGATTATCCACTTTCTCTCTTTTGTGGTGATGTGTGGTTTACATCACAACTTTTTGCAGGTACTACCAGTAGACCCAACCTGTAGTTAGCAAATTATGCTGGTCTAGCAGTGTTTACCTGGATTCTAATGAATGTCTCATTCTTGACAAGTAAACCCTTAAATAAAAGATCATATTTTTTCTGCAATTTGAAACAGTGGCATGCAGGAGGAAAGAGGATTTTTTATGGCTAAAAATCAAAAAGGACCAGCAAGTACACTATATATCTAGTTAACAACTCTACCCATCTCTACCCAACAATAGAGTACGGACCTTTAAAACAAATGTGACACTTTTTTCACTGATTAGAACAAGATACTAAAATGTGATCCCATTTTCTGATCTGTTTCTTCCAGTTGTCATTTTTTATTAAATTTTATGTGTATTATTATGCAGGCTGACAAACTGTCAGAGCTTCTGCTTTGTTAACAGCATTTAGAGATATGCCTTATAGCAGTTAAATTGACACAGGAAGCAATAAATGTAGGGGGACTTATTAACACCTATGGAAAAATGTCAAGCTCTGTGACCTGTGCAAAGGCCATTGCGCAGCGTGGAGAGGGAGGTGAGCTTTGACCATCACCCATTGTAAATCTCCCCATCCTGTCTTACCTGTCTGCAAAAGGGTTTGTTTCCTAGCAGTCTTCCAGTCTTTAGACTGGGAACACATGGTGAGTGAGCTTTGACATCTGTTCACACTGGTGTGGTGCTTTGTGACGGGCATTGTTGCCACGGTGTTGGTGTGTGGGGTGGTGCCGGCATGTGCGATGGCACGGCCCAGAACCGGGAGCTAAGTCGAGCAGTATTCGGGATGTTCAGCCACTGGGCCCCCCTATGGGAACTGGTGTTGCAGTAGTCGTGGTCTCGACCCAACACTACTCTATTTTAAGTTAGAGGCATAAGTGACCCACTCTACCTACGTAGGTGTGAAATGGCAAGATGGCTTGCATATTGTATTGAAAACATACACTTATGACCTGTTAGTTTTATAATTATGTATTTATTATACAAGCCGTGGATGTGAGGTTTTGACAGTTTTTTTTTCTACCTTAATGTACTATAAGCTAAAGACTTGATTTAAACAAAAGGTTATTTTCTGATGACACATTCCCTTTAACTTGCCTTTAACTTTAATATTTTTTCACCATAGGGATTGCTGCTCAATATCACTGTGACTAATACAATATGAACTGAACCTTACACTACAGTATATAATTGGGTCTCCAAAGACTTGGCATAGCATAAAGATTTATTGTAGAGTATATATACTAGGTGAAATAATAAGGATGATACCTAAAGCTGTCTTTTAAACTTTGTTTACACTTTGCTTATGAACTACTCTTAGTTCTCCATATGTTGTGGGAATATTGCCAGAACTTAATGTTTTCAAGACCCCATTGACCTGGTGTATGTCAGGAGTATACTTTTAGCATACTCCAGGCAGGCATGGGTTAACATCTATATTTTTTCTAGTTATGTGGATTAGCCTAGTTGGCTATGCTGTTCCACAGGGAGGCATACTGTGACAACAACAACATGTCACAGCCTACCTGGTACACATCCAAATGTCATTGCATTCAGTAGTTTCCCTTTCCTCTTTTCTTCCTAGACTTATCAAAATATCCTTTTACATTAAAATAGTAAATGCTGGACCGGGGAACGGGGGAGGGGCAATGAATGAATTATCTGTGAATGGAGAGGAAAAAGGGAAGATCATGTTAGAGTCTCTCTACCTGAACTAACATGTGAGACTGAATAATAAGGAGCTAGGAAGGAGAGCAGCAGGTACAGCACAGGTGGCACTAGGAAGAATATGCCCGCCAAGCACAATTATATAGAGAAAATTAACTTTGACAGAGAGTAGCATAGGAAAAACTAAAAATCAGAATGATTGCAATTGTCTCTTAGACACAGCTTTAGCTGCCTAAGGGGATATGGAGGTTTTTATTTTTTAACAATCATTTTCTTTAAATTATTTAATTCATTGAAATGATATTAAAGTGTAAATTATTGTCCATATCTGGATTTGATTATCGATCATACAATTTTTAAAATGAAAAGAGTATTTTGATTTTTTGCATTGTATAATATCCCTGGTTGAAAGTGCTGACTTGTTTTTTTCTATTCTTTACAATGCACTTTGTTTGATTTACAGTAATACCAGTTTGACATATTTAAAGCTATGAAAGCCTCTTGAGAATATGAATCATAGAGCAATCGAGTCCCTCAGGGAAAAACAGGTGGTATCTGGCCTATACCTTATGATACAGAAGCATTAATCAAACTATCTTTATGTTGGTCTTTCTGTTTTGCTTTCTATGCGCTTTTCTTTTTTTAGAATTTTTTTTATATTTACATTTAAGTAAAGCAATGAGCAGACTATAACTAAACAGATCACATGTTTAAGAATTAGTAGAAACAAAGTAATGGTTCAATGAGAGTAACATCAGTCTAGGTATGAAAACAGTTTATTCAGAACTCTTGTTTATTTTCTGTAATTGTTCTAGTATTGAATTTTTTTTATTCTTTGCCAAAAAGTTATATTCTTATGATTTATGAATGAGAGCCAACACATTTTAGCCCTAGTAAGTGTTAACAAAATAGGTAAATAGAATCAAGATGTGAACAGAGACACTCGTGAGTCCATCACATGACCTTGGACAGACTTTCATCTTTTTGAAGTAAACAGTGACAGTATGAGAAACTGATAAATAACTTTACCACTTTTAAAAAATCCTAACTTTTTGAGCCCTATAACGTATTTTGTTTGTCTACAGAGATGTAAAGGATCATTTTATGAATTGTGATGTGTAGCTTTTATTCATACCAGCTGCTATACTAAATACTGCTTCAGTGTTGGTGCTCCAATGGTCCAGTCTTTAGCAGTCAAATGCTGTACATGCTAGAATCACTGTTAAAGCCAATGATTGACTGTAGTGGCTCAGTGCCTATACAGGAAACTATCATACCAGGAAAATAAATATGGCAAAAACATCACTGGAGCAGCAGGGATTTTAATTGAGTTAATAATGGTTGTTATATTTATTTTATAACATTTCCTGCCACTTGTTTAACTTTTCTAATACTTTAACCACTTAAAGCTGTTGTTTGCATGGTTTATTCAGTTCCTTCTGTTTTTCATGATACAAAAGGTATATTTTGATCGAATCTTACATCTACAGTAGCTTGCAACTTCTCTGAGACAGTGACAGAAATTGTGGTCAGGGACTACCATATTTTTTTTAAGGGACCTGTCATATGTAGACTCCAGGTTCCAGTAATGGCATACCTCATTTAGTAGAAGCTGAGTGAGATATGATGAATCCAGCAGTTAAATCTGTGGCAAAATTTGTTTGCTAGAGACTTTTGATAAGTCCTATTATCAGGCCTGGATTTTCACAGGTTAAAAGGCAGGTTGATAGTGGCCCCTTTGAGCCCAGGCCAGCACAAGTGCTGAAGATAGCTTTTCATTGGGTTTTAGAACTATCTAAAAGTTAGTCTGCACTGAGAGCTGTGTGAGGAACTTGACCAAAAATCCTGGGATATTTTAGCCTTTCCTGGGAAAATTTCCCAGGACTTCAGCAGTTGGTCCTTCATATTATCTAGTTGGAAAAATGGTGTCAAATTACAAAGTGCCAAAAGATTTAATCTTCCTCTCTTCAAATGTAACATCAAATGTAAAATCAATTCTATACAATTTTTTCCAAAAAACTATTCTGACATATGATCGGTTCTGTAACACTGCTGGTTGCCAACCACCAGCGTACCATGTGCCCTAGATTCTACCAGCGTCTTGCGACATTCTCTGTGCCATGTGTCGGCTGCATTTCCTGGTCTTCCGGCCCTGATGTGTGTGTTGCTTTAGTTTCCACTCTGTCCACTAGGGGCTGCACACGAGTACAGGCTGAGTTTTAGAAAGCCAGCGTGCACTCCCTAATGGATCCTCCTCCAATCCCTGCCTGACACTTATTATATCAGTCTACCACACCTACTGTTCCTGGTCTCAGCAAAGCTGGTTGTTCTTCCTGCACTGTTATGTCTCTGTACCCTGCCTGACCTGAAGCCTGTCTGTCTGCTGATTGTGAACCTGTCTGTCTACTGGACTTGCCTGTTTCCTCATCCCTTAGACCCTGTACCTTCTCTGTTAATAAACACCTTAATCCGCTCTGCTGCATCTGACACTATCTTTCAGTGCCAGTTTGCCTAATTTTGCTTGCCTGGCTGGCTACCACTTGTGGCACAGTGGGTCCACACCCGTCGGACATTACGGGTTTTAAATTGGAGTATATGACAGGAGGTCTTTTGACATTACAGTACATTTTATTTTTCTTAGTTCTGTCCAAGCCAGTACTTCACCAATACCCCAAAACCATGTGTTTAACACTATCTAAGCGCCCTAAAAGACCCGTATGACGCTTTGAGGTCAACTGGGAGTGTATCTATGTACTTCTCAGCTGTATTTAAGGTAAAGTTAATTTGAAAAGTATGGCAACATGGCTATGGGTAAATAAATGGTACCCAGTGGTAATTAACATGTGTCACGATTCGGCTGGCTGGAGGTGGATCCTCTGTGCAAGAGAGGGATTGGCGTGGACCGTGTCGGTGGACCGGTTCTAAGTTGCTACTGGTATTCACCAGAGCCCGCCGCAAAGCGGGATGGTCTTGTAGCGGCGGTAGCAACCAGGTCGTATCCACCGGCAACGGCTCAACCTCTCTGACTGCTGAGATAAGCGAGGTACAAGGGAGTAGACAAGAGCAAGGTTCGACGTAGCAGAAGGTCAGGGCAGGCAGCAAGGATCGTAGTCAGGGGCAACGGCAGGAGGTCTGGAACACAGGCTAGCAACACACAAGGAAACGCTTTCACTGGCACAATGGCAACAAGATCCGGCGAGGGAGTGCAGGGGAAGTGAGGTATAAGTAGGGAAGTGCACAGGTGAAGGTACTGATAAAACCTGATGCGCCAATCAGTGGCGCACCGGCCCTTTAAATCGCAAAGACCCGGCGCGCGTGTGCCCTATGGAGCGGGGCCGCGTGCGCCGGGACAGCACAGACGGGGAACGGGTCTGGTAAGGGAATCGAGATGCGCATCACGAGCGGGCGTGTCCCGCATCACGAATCACATCCCGGCTGGGAACATTATCGCAGCGCACCCGGTCGGCAGGTCCGACCGGGGCGCTGTGAATAAGAGAACGCTGTGAGCGCTCCGGGGAGGAGCGGGGACCCGGAGCGCTCGGCGTAACAGTACCCCCCCCCCTTGGGTCTCCCCCTCTTCTTGGACCCTGAGAACCTGAGTATGAGACTCTTGTCCAGGATGTTGTCCTCAGGTTCCCATGATCTCTCCTCTAGGCCGCAATTCTCCCAGTCAACCAAAAATAATTTTTTACCTCTGACCGTCTTGGATGCCAGAATCTCCTTCACCGAAAAAACGTCAGAGGACCCGGAAACTGGAGTGGGAGAAACAACTTTGGGAGAGAAGCAGTTAAGGATGAGTGGTTTAAGGAGAGAGACATGGAAAGCATTGGGAATACGGAGAGAAGGAGGAAGAAGGAGTTTGTAAGAGACAGGGTTGATCTGGCACTTGACTTTGAAAGGACCAAGATAACGTGGTCCCAGTTTATAACTGGGGACACGAAAGCGGACATACTTGGCGGAGAGCCATACCTTGTCTCCGGGAGAAAAAATGGGGGGAATTCTTCTTTTCTTATCAGCATATTTTTTCATCCGGGAAGAAGCCTGTAAAAGAGAATTTTGAGTCTCTTTCCATATGGTGGAGAGGTCCCGAGTCATTTCATCAACAACAGCCGTACACCACGAAGAATGGGGATTTAGCAGAGGATTCGGAGACTCTGAAATTGTACGAGAATTCGGCCCATGGTAGAAGATCTGCCCAGTCATCCTGGCGGGAGGAAACAAAATTTTGCAAATAGTCACCCAGAACCTGATTAATTCTTTCTACTTGCCCATTAGATTGGGGATGATAAGAAGATGAGAAGTTTAATTTGATTTTGAGCTGATTACAGAGGGCCCTCCAGAATTTAGACACAAATTGAACGCCTCTATCCGAGACGATATGCGTGGGCAACCCGTGAAGGCGAAAAATATGTATAAAAAATTGCTTCGCCAACTGAGGCGCCGAAGGAAGACCTGGAAGAGGGATAAAATGTGCCATCTTGGAGAATCGATCAACGACCACCCAAACAACTGTGTTGCCATGGGATAAAGATAAGTCAGTAATAAAGTCCATACCAATCTGAGACCAAGGTCGTTCAGGAACAGGCAGAGGATGGAGGAGACCAGCAGGCTTCTGACGAGGGGTCTTGTCCCGGGCACAGACTGTACAAGCCCGCACGAAATCAACAACATCAGTTTCCAGGGTAGGCCACCAATAAAATCGAGAGATGAGTTGGATGGATTTTTTGATGCCAGCATGGCCTGCGAGGTGTAAGGAGTGTCCCCACTTGAAAATCCTGAGGCGCTGGCGTGGAGAGACGAAGGTCTTCCCTGGAGGAGTTTGTCTGATGGAAGCTGGAGAAGTGGAGATCAGACAGTCCGGAGGAATAATGTGTTGCCGGGAAGCTTCCACTTCAGAGGCATCTGATGAACGAGAGAGGGCATCAGCCCTAATGTTCTTGTCAGCAGAGCGAAAATGAATTTCAAAGTTAAAACGGGCAAAGAACGACCACCTAGCCTGGCGAGGGTTCAGCCGTTGGGCAGACTGAAGATACAAGAGATTCTTGTGGTCAGTGTATATAATAACTGGATATTTGGATCCCTCCAGCAGGTGCCTCCATTCCTCAAGCGACAATTTTATGGCCAGTAGTTCTCGATCACCAATGGAGTAGTTTTTCTCCGCCGTAGAGAAGGTCCTAGAAAAAAAACATAAGTAACAGCATGCCCGAAATAATTTTTTTGTAGGAGAACTGCTCCAGCTCCCACCGAGGAGGCATCTACCTCCAATGAGAAGGGTTTAGATGGGTCAGGTCTGGTTAGTACGGGAGCAGAAGAAAAGGCAGTCTTGAGATGCTTGAATGTGTCTTCCGCTTGAGGAGGCCAGGACTTAGGGTTGGCGTTTTTCTTGGTTAGGGCCACGATAGGAGCCACAATAGTGGAAAAGTGTGGGATAAATTGTCTGTAATAATTGGCGAACCCCAAAAAACGTTGGATAGCACGGAGTCTGGAGGGGCGTGGCCAATCCAACACGGCAGATAGTTTATCTGGGTCCATTTGTAGTCCCTGGCCAGAGACTAAGTATCCTAGGAAGGGAAGAGACTGACATTCAAAGAGACATTTTTCCATTTTGGCATATAATTGATTGTCCCGAAGTCTCCAAAGAACCATGCGGACATGCTGGTGGTGTTCTTCTAGGTTAGCAGAAAAAATCAGAATATCGTCTAGGTAAACCACAACACAGGTATATAGAAGATCACGAAAAATTTCATTTACAAAGTCTTGGAAGACGGCAGGGGCATTGCAAAGGCCAAAGGGCATAACCAAATATTCAAAGTGTCCATCTCTGGTGTTAAATGCAGTCTTGCACTCGTCCCCTTCCCTGAGGCGGATGAGATTATAAGCACCTCTTAAGTCCAGCTTGGTAAAGATGTGGGCACCTCGTAGGCGGTCAAAGAGTTCCGAGATAAGTTTTTCACAATGATTTTATTAAGTCCGCGGTAATCAATGCAAGGGCGTAAGGAGCCGTCTTTTTTGGAAACGAAAAAAAAATCCAGCTCCGGCAGGGGAGGAGGACTTGCGGATAAACCCCTTTTTTAAATTCTCTTGGATGTACTCCGACATGGCTTGAGTTTCCGGAGCAGACAGAGGATAGATTCTGCCCCGGGGTGGAGTAGTCCCAGGGAGGAGGTCAATAGGACAGTCATAAGGCCTGTGAGGAGGCAACGTCTCGGCTTGTTTTTTGCAAAAAACATCAGCATAGTCCAGATAGGCCTTGGGAAGACCAGATAACGGAGGAACCACAGGGTCTTGACTGACAGTACAGGGGGCAGGCTTAAGACAATCCTTGTGGCAAGAAGTACCCCAGTTTTTGATTTCCCCGGTGGTCCAATCCAGGGTTGGGGAATGGCGTTGAAGCAACGGTAATCCAAGAAGAATTTCTGAAGTGCAGTTAGAGAGGACCAGAAACTAAATTTTTTCGTGATGGGGTCCGATGCACATTAAGAGGGGTTCCGTGCGGTAACGCACAGTACAGTCCAATCTTTCATTATTAACAGAGTCGATGTAGAGGGGTCTGGCGAGACTGGTCACCGGGATGTTGAACCTGTTGATGAAAGAGGCCAAAATAAAATTTCCTGCAGAACCGGAATCCAAGAAGGCCATAGCTGAGAAGGAGAAGGTAGAAGAAGAAATCCGCACAGGCACAGTAAGACGTGGAGAAGCAGAGTTCACATCAAGAGCTGTCTCACCTTTGTGCGGAGTCAGCGTGCGTCTTTCCTGGCGTGGAGGTCGGATAGGACAATCCTTCAAGAAATGTTCGGTACTGGCACAGTACAGGCAAAGGTTCTCCATGCGGCGTCGTGTCCTTTCTTGAGGTGTCAAGCGAGACCGGTCAACTTGCATAGCCTCCACGGCGGAAGGCACAGGAACGGATTGCAGTGGACCAGAGGAGAGAGGAGACGGGGAGAGAAACCGCCTCGTGCAAACAAAGTCCATATCCTGGCGGAGCTCCTGACGCCTTTCGGAAAAACGCATGTCAATGCGGGTGGCAAGATGAATAAGTTCATGCAGGTTAGCAGGGATTTCTCGTGCGGCCAGCACATCTTTAATGTTACTGGATAGGCCTTTTTTAAAGGTCGCGCAGAGGGCCTCGTTATTCCAGGACAATTTGGAGGCGAGAGTACGGAACTGGATGGCGTACTCGCCAACAGAAGAATTACCCTGGACCAGGTTCAGCAGGGCAGTCTCGGCAGAAGAGGCTCGGGCAGGTTCCTCAAAGACGCTTCGAATCTCCGTGAAGAAAGAGTGTACAGAGGCAGTGACAGGATCATTGCGGTCCCAGAGCGGTGTGGCCCATGACAGGGCTTTCCCAG
The DNA here is from genome assembly GCF_029499605.1 of Hyla sarda. Lineage (NCBI taxonomy): Eukaryota > Metazoa > Chordata > Amphibia > Anura > Hylidae > Hyla > Hyla sarda. The sequence goes on along the minus strand of NC_079191.1, from coordinate 195,390,636 downwards.
ACAGAAGGCTGACTACAAAAGCCACCTTTGACCTTTCAGTTGGAAACTTGTCCGACATCATCTCCAAATGCAGGGAACATTGAGAAAGAAAACCACGGCAAAATTTAGAGTCCCCATCAAATTTATCCGGCAAACATAATTGGAGGCTGGATGCGGCCACTCGCTGCGGAGGAGGTGCGGGAGCTGGCGGAGGAGATGATTGTTGAAGCTGTGGTAGTAGCTGCTGTAGCATCACGGTCAGTTGAGACAGCTGGTGGCCTTGTTGCACTATCTGTTGCGACTGCTGGGCGACCACTGTGGTGAGGTCGGCGACAACTGGCAGCGGGACCTCAGCGGGATCCATGGCCGGATCTACTGTCACGATTCGGCTGGCTGGAGGTGGATCCTCTGTGCCAGAGAGGGATTGGCGTGGACCGTGTCGGTGGACCGGTTCTAAGTTGCTACTGATATTCACCAGAGCCCGCCGCAAAGCGGGATGGTCTTGCAGCGGCGGTAGCAACCAGGTCGTATCCACCGGAAACGGCTCAACTTCTCTGACTGCTGAGATAAGCGCGGTACAAGGTAGTAGACAAGAGCAAGGTCGGAGGTAGCAGAAGGTCAGGGAAGGCAGCAAGGATCGTAGTCAGGGGCAACGGCAGGAGGTCTGGAACACAGGCTAGGAACACACAAGGAAACGCTTTCACTGGCACAATGGCAACAAGATCCGGCGAGGGAGTGCAGGGGAAGTGAGGTATAAGTAGGGAAGTGCACAGGTGAAGGTACTGATAAAACCTGATGCGCCAATCAGTGGCGCACCGGCCCTTTAAATCGCAAAGACCCACCGCGCGTGCGCCCTATGGAGCGGGGCCGCGCGCGCCGGAACAGCACAGACGGGGAACGGGTCTGATAAGGGAATCGAGATGCGCATCACGAGCGGGCGCGTCCCGCATCGCGAATCGCATCCCGGCTGTGAACATTATCGCAGCGCACCTGGTCGGCAGGTCCGACCGGGGCGCTGTGAATAAGAGAACGCTGTGAGCGCTCTGGGTAGGAGCGGGGACCCGGAGCGCTCAGCGTAACAACATGTTAAACAAAAACACACTGCACTTGTAGATTTTTTTTATTTTTTTTTATTATTGTACAATGTCTTTTCGGTTAGGGGGAACCACACACTTTTTTTTCATAAATAAATAAAATGTATTGGGTCCCCCTGTTTTCATTTCATTCCAACCAACCAGTAACAGCCTGATGTTACCAGGGTGGGCGAGGACCATTGTTATTGGCCTTCCCCAGCCTAAATTATGCCAGCCTGTTACCAGCTAGGCCCTGGAGCGCTGCTTTTGATGATCTAGGCCTTTAGTTTTTTCAATAGGAAGAGGGTCATGTGACACATCAAACTTATTGGGAATTTCACAAGAAAAACAATGATGTGCTTGGTTTTAACATAACTTTATTCTTTCATAAGTTATTTACAAGTTTCTGACCACATATAAAATGTGTTCACTGTGCTGCCCATTGTGTTGGATTGTCAATGCAACCCTTTTCTCCCACTCTTCACTCACTCATAGCAACACAGCAGGAGAAATGCTAGCACAGGCTTCCAGTATCCGTAGTTTCAGGTGCTGCACATCTCGTATCTTCACAGCATAGACAATTACCTTCAGATGACCCCAAAGATAAAAGTCTAAGGGGGTCAGATCGGGAGACCTTGGGGGCCATTCAACTGGCCAGCGCCGACCAATCCACTTTCCAGGAAACTGTTAATCTAGGAATGCTCGGACCTGACATCCATACTGTGGTGGTGCACTATCATGCTGGAAAAACTCAGGGAACGTGCCAGCTTGAGAGCATAGAGAGGGAAACACATCAACATGTAGCAATTTTGCATATCCAATGGCCTTGAGGTTTCCATTGATGAAGAATGGCCCACTATCTTTGTACCCCATATACCAAACCATAACATCAATTTTTGTGTTCCAACAGTCTTGGAGGGATCTATCCAATGTGGGTTAGTGTCAGACCAATAGCGGTGGTTTTGTTTGTTAACTTCACCATTCACATAAAAGCTTGCCTCATCACTGAACAAAATCTTCTGCGTAAACTGAGGGTCCTGTTCCAATTTTTGTTTTGCCCATTCTGCAGCACCTGAAACTACGGATACTGGAAGCCTGTGCTAGCATTTCTCCTGTGGTGTGTGAAGAGTGGGAGAAGAGGGTTGCATTGACACTCCAACACAATGGGCAGCACATTGAACACATTTTATAAGTGGTCAGAAACTTGTAAATAACTCATGAAAGAATAAAGTTACGATAAAACCAAGTACATCATTGTTTTTCTTGGGAAATTCCCAAAAAGTTTGATGTGTCACCTGACCCTTTTCCTATTGAAAAAACAAAAGTTTGTTTCAAAATGGCCAACTTCAAAATGGCCGCCATGGTCACCACCCATCTTGAAAAGTTTCCCCCCTCACATATACTAATGTGCCACAAACAGGAAGTTAATATCACCAACCATTCCTATTTTATTAAGGTGTATTCACATAAATGGCCCACCATGTAGTTCATAAGAAAATGGTATTTCCTTTTTATAGAAATCATGGGTTATAAAATCATGGCTTTGTCCAAGCTGAAGCAAAAGCATGGATGAAGTCCAGTAAGTGAGAGTGGGCTGGCACTTCTCTGGGCTCTCTCTTGTCTGATAGGACAGGTGAGAGCCTTCCTAAATTTCTTAGCACTGGACATCTTCTTTATGGTCTTAAAGCTGATTTTTCTTTTACTTTTTTAAATAATATTTTCAGGCGAATTCTAGTAGTTCTGTCACTATCATTGACTCCTGTTTGTGCCCATCGGTTTTTCATTTCTTTTGTTGTGTATTTTCTTTTTTCCAAGGCATATTACCTAATGCTTTGAAATGTTCCTTGGTCTACCAGTATGTTTTCCTGGTATAACAGGAACAAAAAATTTAATCATCTGGTGCCAGAAAGTTAAACAGATTTGTTAATGACTTGTATTACAAAATCTTAATCCTTCCAGTACTTATCAGCTGCTGTTATGATCCACAGAAAGTTTTTTTCTTTTTGAATTTCCTTTCTGTCTGACCACATTGCTCTCTACTGACACCTCTGTCCAATTTAGAAACTGTCCAGAGTAAACCTATCCTGCTCTGGACAGTTCCCTGCTCTGGAAAATCCCCATAGAAAACCTATCCTGCTCTGGACATTTCCTAAAAAGGACAGAGGTGTCAGCAGAGTTCACTGTGGTCAGACAGAAAGGAAATTCAAAAAGAAAAGAACTTCCTGTGGATCACAACAGCAGCTTATACGTACTGGAAGGATTAAGATTTTTAATAGAAGTAATTTACAAAATCTGTTTAACTTTCTGGGACTAGTTGATTTAAAAAAAAGCTTTTCAGTAGAGTACCCCTTTTACTGGGAACAATCAACAGCTTCTGCTGTACTCTGTGTTGGATTCCCATCTTAAAAGAGTTTAGAATTATTTCTAACAGGAACTTGGCTGACATTTTTAATCACTGCCCCACCTACTGCTTTCTCATAAGGCAGCATTCAATTTCCCCACACCCCCTGCCCAACAACATATATGGTGATACAATTGGCCCTCTCCTATGGGATAAATGTTCCTACAACACAACTCAATCTTTGCCCTACCTTGCACTCTACCTGCCTATATGTTCCCTCTAACCTCAAAGTGGACATTAGCTACCAACAGGGCCTGTCCATTTCAACTATTCCCACCCCAGCTTTAAATTCCTATAGTGCTTCAAAAATGAAGCCTTCGCTGTGACTGCTTGCAATAGAGTTTTACTCTTAGAAATCCCAAGTAATAATATTTTTTCACAATTACTTTAGACTACTATATTCTTCGCAGTATAAGACAGACTTTTTCTTCCCCAAAACTGGAGGGGAAAAGTTGGTGCATCTTATACGGCAAATACACATTAAAACCTGTCCTATCGCGGCGGTCCCTGCGGCCATTAACTGCCGGGACCCGCGGCTAATACAGGACATCACCGATCGCGGTGATGCCCTGTATTAACGCTTCAGATGCGGCGATCAAAGCTGACCGCCGCGTCTGAAGCAAAAGTGACACTAACCCGACTGCTCAGTCGGGCTGTTCGGGACCGCCGCGGTGAAATTGCGGCGTCCCGAATAGCTTACAGGACACAGGGAGGGACCTTACCTGCCTCTTCGGTGTCTGCTCCGTGCCGGGATCCCCTGCATGCTCGGCGCTCTCCTTCATCGTCATCACGTCATCGCGCACGCCGTCCCATCATCCAATAGGAGCTGCGTGCATAGCGACGTGATGACAGCGACGGAGAGCAGGGATACCCGTCAGCAGAAACGTTGCGGAGCGACGGGGACACCCCGGGGACGTGGCGACAGCGATGGAGGGTGACATCCAGGGCAGCAGTGACGGGTCCGGAGCGGCGGGGACACGTGAGTATTACCTCCTATACCAGTGGTCTTCAACCTGCGGACCTCCAGATATTGCAAAACTACAACTCCTGGCATGCTGGAAGTTGTAGCTTTGCAACATCTGGAGGTCCGCAGGTTGAAGGTTCAGAATCTTGTTTTTTTCTAGATTTTCATCCTTTAAAATTGAGTGCGTCTTATATGCCGGAGCGTCTTATATGGCGAAAAATACGGTAAATGTTGTTAATATCAGCTAAAAACCTAAAGAGGTCGGCAACTTAAATTTACATTTTGCTTTTTTTGTTTTTAAGTTGAAGGTTTAATACAGGTACTTTTTATGTGTGAAATATAAAACACAAGAAATCAACAATGATATGCAATGCTTAACAAGTGTGTATTTGTCTTTTCACTGATGCATTATGAATTATTCAGCTGTCAACTAATATAGCTTTCCATAACAGCTGAATACATCTTTTTGCACAAATCAGTACAGTTCATTACCTCAGGATCACGCTATATACTGTTCAAGTTTGTACATGTCTGTCAGTTGCTGTAAGAAAGTTACAGAGTTTACTTTCAGTTGAAGCTGAATAAAACATGTAGGCTATGTCGTGTTAAACAATTATTGTTCTATTATTGAATGTAACGGTAATTATTAATACATGTTATTACACTTTGGGTTTAGATTGTTTGCCACTGGTTTATTTTACTGGTAATGTAACTGTTGATAAACCTTCCCATAATTAAAATTTCATCCAGTTTCAAGTTTTATATCCAGCTTCATTAAAACAAAGAAGAAAAAAAAAACAACTCTTAGGGCTTGATCACACTACAGAATTTCAAGGGGTAATTTGCGTGCAGCACACTCTCACTGACATCAATGAGTTCTCCTCTACAGTGTTCACACAGAGAATGAGAATTGTAAATAAGTGCATATGTATTTGCTAAAATGGATGGTGGTATCTGTGGCCGGGTGCAAGCTATTGCATGGAAGAAAGTCCAAAATTCCCATAGTAGATATTCAAAAAAAGGTTCGAAGCAGCATTATATGAAAGTGAAACAGTGTAATTTATTCCATGAAAAAATGTGAGAACGACGTTTCAACCCTCTCCAGGAGCTTGAGAAAGACCCTGGAGAGGGTCAAAGCATCGCTCTGCCATTTTTTGATGGAATAAATTTCACTGTTTCACATTGATCAAAACCGAAAAACCAGGGAGTCAGGAGTTTGTCTGGCGCAGAGAGGAACCATCAGGCAGCCAAGTAAAATCAATGGATTTATTAGATGCAACGCGTTTCGCTGCACATGCGCAGCTTCATCAGGCATGACAAGAGAAGGCTGGTAACAGATATATATACCTCCAGGAATTAACCATTAGAGTACTTTTTGAAAGAGTTGTTACATAAAATTACAAATCCAAATGTGACAATGTATAAAAAATATATAAATAGATATAAATAAATATAGATAGAAAAAAGTCACAAAAATAATAATGAAACAATAATGTAAAGGCACAATGGAATCACATAAACATATATATATATATATATATATATATATATATATATATATATATATATATATATGATATAATTATCGCATGTGGTGTGAATATACCACCACAAGCGACTCAAGCAATCACACCGCCTAGTCACCGGTGCGGCATTCAACAACGCAAGTTGGATATTATCTTAATATATATAATATAAAAGAATAAGAACCTATAAGGTGCTATGTATGTTAGTTCAAAAGAGTAAAAAATTGATTTGTATATCACTGCATTATTAAATGGAAAATAAACAGTGCGGTAAAACAAATCGCAACTGACCAGAGGGTGATGTATGAACACTATTTAGAGAAAGTGAAAAAAATGAACTAGAATAACTAGTGCGGTATTGAATACAGCACCCGGCGAAAACGCAGGGTGTGAATATTCGTAAAGATCCAAATTTACAAATATTATATAAATAAATAAAAGATGCAAAAGTTTCTGTATGCAGAAAGGAAGGAAAAACAAAAAACAAAAAGCGGAACATGGATAATAAAACATAAAGAATAATAGATACACAGTGAGGCGCTCCAGGGTGAACAGCACAGAAGGAACAACAAAAAAAACGATCAAGATATAATATTTTGGAGATTAGTCCATTGAAAGAAATGGAAAGTTTTTTACACCCTAATTTATCAGATTATTTAACTGTATCGATACATTCATTAAAACCTTGAGGGTGCAAAGTATGTAGTTTACGGATCCAGAAGGATTCACGATTATTTAATCTTTGTATTCTGTTAGGTAAATGAATGGGGATAGTTTCTAAAATAATTAATTTCAAAGTTTCGGTATTTTTTTGATGGTGAATAGTGAAGTGTCGGGACAAACTATGCAACAAAAATACATGTTTTATGTTCCATCTGTGCTTGTTCATCCTGGAGCGCACTGTTTGTGTGGTGCGGCCAACGTATTGGCGGTCGCAACCACAGGTTAATAGATAGATAGCGAAAGTAGTGTCGCAATTTAGTGAATCTTTTATTTTAAATGTTTGTTGTGTGGAAAAGGAAGAAAAAGTATCAGTTTGGATGATCCATTCACAACAAAGGCAGCAACTTTTTTTACAAGGGAAACAATACGGTTTAATGGAACAGGTGTTCTGTGGTGTACGATGTTCGGAAAATCTACTGGGGGCTAATAAATTGCTAAGATTTTTGGAATGTCTGTAGGTGACATTAGGAACTGGGGGAATTATTTGGTTTAGAATTTTATCATTTTGAATAATGGGCCAGTTTTTAGTTAGTATTTTTCTGATATTAGATGCCTCAATATTGAAATTCGTAACAAAGTTATATCTAAAGGGGTTGTAAGGCTGATTGGAACTAGATTTTTTTGGAAATAGATGTAACCAGATCAGATTGTTTTTTATCCTTCACCTTCATGTATGCCTTAGTTAAGAGCGATTTAGGATAGCCCTTCTGTATGAAGCGTTGTTTTAAAACCTCAGCTTGAGAAATAAAATCTGAATCAGAAGTACAGTTTCTGCGAATTCGTAAATACTGGCCGAATGGCACCCCTCTTAGCCAGCTTGGATAATGTGCACTGTCGAACTGTAAAAAACTGTTAATATCAACAGATTTGAAAAAAGTCTTCGTGGAAATAGTGCCATCGACTGTTTTATGAATATCAAGGTCTAAAAATTGAATGGAGTTTTCTGCATAATGCATAGTAAATTTTATGCCCCATGTATTAGTATTCAGCTCATGTACAAAGAGGTCAGCTTCATGTTTGGTACCTACCCAGATCAAGAAGAGGTCGTCAATATAACGACGAAAGAAAAAAACAAACTTAAAATACAGGGACTGTGCCATAACAAAGGACTCGAATCGCCCCATGAACAGATTTGCGTAACTGGGGGCGAATCGAGTCCCCATGGCACAGCCCCTGTTCTGCCAATAGATGGTATGATTGAATTCAAAAACATTATTAAGAAGAATAAATCTAATGGACTCCAGTAGAAATTCTGACTGACTGGGGTTTAGTGAGGGGTCCTCTTGTAAAAAATGTTTAATTGCAGGAACACCTACATCAGTGGAGATGTTAGAATAGAGGGAGCACACATCCAGTGTAAGGAAACTATAATGGGGGGGTAGGGATAGGGCATGTAGTTCAGAAATGAGCTGAGCTGAATCTCTCAAATAGGATGGTAAATGTAAAACAAAAGGTTGGAGAAATAAATCTATAAAGTGGGAAAGGTTTGCAGTAAAACCTTCCATTTCTTTCAATGGACTAATCTCCAAAATATTATATCTTGATCGTTTGTTTCGTTGTACCTTCGTGCTGTTCACCCTGGAGCGCCTCACTGTGTATCTATTATTCTTTATGTTTTATTATCCATGTTCCGCTTTTTGTTTTTTGTTTTTCCTTCCTTTCTGCATACAGAAACTTTTGCATCTTTTATTTATTTATATAATGTTTGTAAATTTGGATCTTTACGAATATTCACACCCTGCGTTTTTGCCGGGTGCTGTATTCAATACCGCACTAGTTATTCTAGTTTTTTTCACTTTCTCTAAATAGTGTTCATACATCACCCTCTGGTCAGTTGCGATTTGTTTTACCGCACTGTTTATTTTTCATTTAATAATGCAGTGATATACAAATCAATTTTTTACTCTTTTGAACTAACATACATAGCACCTTATAGGTCCTTATTCTTTTATATTATATATATTAAGATAATATCCAATTTGCGTTGTTGAATTCCGCACCGGTGACTAGGCGGTGTGATTGCTTGAGTCGCTTGTGGTGGTATATTCACACCACATGCGATAATTATATTATATATATATATATATATGTTTATATGATTCCATTGTGCCTTTACATTATTGTTTCATTATTATTTTTGTGACTTTTTTCTATCTATATTTATTTATATCTATTTATATATTTTTTTATACATTGTCACATTTGGATTTGTAATTTTATGTAACAACTCTTTCAAAAAGTACTCTAATGGTTAATTCCTGGAGGTATATATATCTGTTACCAGCCTTCTCTTGTCATGCCTGATGAAGCTGCGCATGCGCAGCGAAACGCGTTGCATCTAATAAATCCATTGATTTTACTTGGCTGCCTGATGGTTCCTCTCTGCGCCAGACAAACTCCAGACTCCCTGGTTTTTCGGTTTTGATTTTACTCTCACCCAGGAGGGCTGCAGTGGACCTTCTTCTTTACTTCTTCTGCACTTTACCTTGTTGTGTGTGGGCGCACAACCAACTTTGGTAAGCGGCTTGGGAATTACCGTCCCCTACCCCCACCAACAAGATCTACTGATCCCGCACATGAGGCGCCTTCCTCCCTCTCTCTATGTTTCACATTAATGGAATGCTGCTTTGAAACTTTTTTTGGGGATATATATATATATATATATATATATATAAAAAATCAAAAAAAGGAGGAATCCGCAGCACACAAAATAAAGTGAAAAAATCTTTGTGGTTTATTCCATATTAAAAAGTGTTTTCACAGCAAGCAACGTTTCGACTAGACTCCCCCAGTCTTTTTCAAGCACTGCTTGAAAAAGACTGATGGAGCCTAGTCAAAACGTTGCTTGCTGTGAAAACACTTTTTAATATGGAATAAACCATAAAGATTTTTTCACTTTATTTTGTGTGCTGCGGATTCCTCCTTTTTTTGATTGTATCAATGGTGAGCTCTTGACCAAGGCTCCAATATCTGCGTGCACCACCAACATTTTCCATCAAGTTTGGGCGTGCTGTTCATTTTCCAATTGATATATATATATATATATATATATATATATATATATATATATGTGTGTGTATGTATGTATATATATATAAATATATATATATATATGTATTTTTTTTTTTTTCTACTCTTCCTACCCTTAAAAAAAAATCAAAATAGTTGATTTACATAGGGAAGGAGACTGTCTCTCTATTGCCACCTATAGGTCAATGTCATGCCCCCTTAAAGGGGTACTCCGCCCCTAGCATCTTATCCCCTATCCAAAGGATAGGGGATAAGATGTCAGATCGCGGGGGTCCCTGGCTGACAGTAATGGGGCAGATACAGGGGGTGGAGCATCATGACATCCCGGCTCTGCCCCATCATGACATCACAGCCCACCCCCTCAAAACAAGTCTACGGGAGGGGGCGTGGCAGCTGTCATGACCCCTCCCAAAGACTTGCATTAAGGGGGCGGGCTGTGGTGTTATGAGGGGGCGGAGCCGTGACATCACGAGGCTCCAGCCCCTGTATCGCCGGTCATTACGCACAGAGCGAGTTTGCTCTGTGCAGTAATGAAAGCGGGGTGCTGCAGTGGAGATCCCAGGGGTCCCCAGCTGCGGGACCCCCGCAATCTGACATCTTATCCCCTATCCTTTGGATAGGGGATAAGATGCTAGGGGCGGAATACCCCTTTAAAGAGTATTGAAACATGGCTTGTCTTATCAACTGAGCCAGAGACACATACAGCATATGGGAAATAAATAAATACCATTGAGTGAATAGTTCTGCATAACACATACATAATGTCAACTGTCTTGTTATAGTCACTTAAAATTTTATTAAATAATATCTATTGGCACTTTAAATGTAAAACATGTTTTAGCATATTGCTGTACACTGCATATTACACAATATATTATTACCTTTAAGTATGCATTATTCTTTCTTTTTTAAGCAATTCTGCAAAACTTGCCTTTTCCCCTCTCATTCTTATTTATAATTCAGTATGTCATATGAAAGTAATTGTTTTATAGATTACTATTCTATGGTTATTGCCGGAGGGTGATGCTTCCACATCAGTTAAATTAGGGCTCATTATTAAACTGTGTTTCTATTATTTGCTACTGCATTAAAAATAAAACTAGTGATTAATGAGTCCTGGTGGGTTTCCCGTGCTCATGCATCTTTCATAACATAGTATAGTAGTAGTGCAATGTCTAATAAATAACCATCTTTATTCTGTGTCTTTATAAATATAAGGATTCATTCATGGAAGGATATGACTTCAGAAAGCAAAAAAAAAAATTGTTATTAAGAAAATTGAAGCTAAGCCACATTCACGATGCATGGAAATAATTGCCTTTCATAGCAAAAAGTGTATTTGTTGAGGTTTACTGGAGCACATCTAGAACTATACCCTGTATGTAAAGTTAATGTTCCATGGTGATTACACTGAAATGCACCATTATTCCATAAGCATTGCAAGGAAGTGCTGATTTATATTACAAGAAAAAAACAGATGAGATGAAAGTAATGAAGTGATAATACCCTAGTGTAAAATCCTTGTAATTAGAAGTGATACAACCTGCATTCTAACACTACAGCATGTGAAAGGCAAATATCGCCTTACCATTTTAACCTTAAAACAAATTAAAATTAATAACACTGATCTGTGTGTTCTCTTAACCTTAATATAAGTATACGATACATATCGGTCAACAGGGCTATAAAACTTGTTACAATAGTCATTCAATGTTCTGCTCTGTCCAGGCTTAGTATTAAAGGGGTATTCCAGGCGTTTTTTTTTTTTTTTTTACTCGACTATGCTACAGGGGCTGTAAAGTTAGTGTAGTTCATAATATAGTGTCTGTACCTGTGTGTGACGGCTTTCTCACAATTCTTCTGTGATCTTCACCCCAATATTTATTTTTACCAGCATACAAAATGACTGTTGTCTCAGATTTTTCCCAGGTTGCAATGCGGCTGAGACCTGACTCACTAGTCAGCTGATGACAGGGAGTCTGTCTGTTTCAATGGGTGGAGGGATCAATCTGCAACTAATTCAACAGCTGTAGGAACCCTGATTGAAGACCACAGGTCTGCAGCTCATTTATGTTTCAATGGGTGGGGTGGCTGATGTGTGCGAGGGAGGAAAATTTAATTATGGGATTTGTTGGAAAAAGAAGGAAACTCAAACAGGAAATACCAGTTCACAAAAAGCTACCCACAGTATTATAGTAATCTCACAAAATAGCCATTTAGTCCCAAGACAAGCACAGATCCTTCCTAAGCATGTCCATTACTGTCAGCCAGGTACGTGCTAAAATCACCTTATGGTGGATAACCCCTTTAATTTGCTTTGCAATCTGCATTCGCTGTTTTTAGGTAAACATTGAATAGAAGCATTTTGGTGAAACAAAATAGTCTCATGACAAAGGAGCAACTAAAAAAAGTATTAAACCATATTGAAAAATACAGTATCTTGTTCAGTATAAAACTACCAAATCTTAGCCTTAGTTCAACATAAATATGAAGGCTTTTGTACATGCAAGTATAAATAAATAAAGAAGGAAAGAATATACTGGTTTTACATTTATCAATGTAAAAAGTCTGTCAATGGTTACTGTCATTTTAGACAACTTTAAATGACAGTTGTAAAGTCTTGACTACTAGATATCTCACTTCTCTTCATTGTCTGTTGTTAGGCTTTCCTGAACTCTACTAGGGTGTACCGGCAGACTGTGAGCTTGAATCCACAACAAGAAAAAAGTAAGAGAAAGTAAATACTGGGATAGAACAAACACCTGTTTAACACTAACTCCAAGTCTAAGACTGCCCGGCAAAATGCATCAGAGAACTGGTGGGTAACTGGATTGGTAAACTGGTGTGTATATTTGTTTATGTTCAGGGCTCACATTTCATTTTGTTCCTTTTTTATGCACTTGCACTTTATATGTAGGGTTCAGTTAGAACTATTAAGTATCATGTTACTGGCATTTTGCACCCTACCTATAAAATTGTTGTGACTTTTACTTACCCTTTTGTTTTGGTTATGTATTACCCACCTTTGCATTCTGTTTGAACTATTATTAGTGTTATCCAGGTTTTTTTTTTGGTCCAGCCCAGGATTTTTTGTCAAGCTGGACCAGGACTAAAAAGCGGCCCTGGAACTTAAAACACACCAGGTCACATATAATATCGCCCCCCATCTATGATGGAAAAAAAATGGTGTGCAATGTGTGATATAGCAAATTCTGCTTTATTAAAGGGTTACTGTCATTAAAAAACTTTTGACATGTGGCCCAGACATGTCAAAAGTTGTGATCGCAAAGTATCTCTGTCCTGAGACCTGTGAGTTTTAAGCTGGGGAAGTGTGCTGTAGCTCCTCACTCCCCAGTTGTCAGTCAAATCTGACCTTTTCTCTGCATTAGTATATGCAGAAAAAAGGTTGAATTTGCAGCCATCCTGAGAGTGGTATGCGCTGCTTCTGGCTTATAACTCACGATCGCAGCAGGACTGAAATGACTCTGGACTGAGATGACTGAGGCGATCACAACTTTTGACATGTCTGGGCCACTTGTCAAATGTTTTTTTCAATGGCAGTAACCCTTTAAGTCTCATTCTATGCAACCTCCTTAAATATGTGAACCCCAGTATCAACACAAAAAATAAAAATAAAATGCGGGCCAGCATCACATGGTCATGGTTCACAAGAAAAACACTTAGACAATGCAGAAAAACTGAGCCATGTGAACCCAGCCTCATTCCCACAGCCTATTTTGGCCTTGATGACAGGTTTCATTTTTGTGTTTTCATTTTTCATCCTCTTCTTTAAAGGGGTATTCCGGCCAAAGACATCTCTTCCCCAATCAAAAGGAAAAGGGATAAGATGTCTTATTGTGGGGGGCCCAGCACTGGGACCACCCGCGATCTCCGTGCACCACCCACATTCTATTCTGGGCTGCTGTTTCAGTCTCGGAAACCTCTGTGTTTCCGACACTGGAGACGTGACGTCACGCCACTCCCCCTCGTGATGTTATGACACGCTCCCTCCCATAGACATGAATGGTGGGAGTGTGATGTCACCAGGGGGCATGGCATGACATCACATCTCCAGTCCTGGAAACAGAGGTTTCAGAAACTGGAGCAGCAGCGTGGCATAGAATGTGGGGGGTGCACGGAGATCGGTGGTGGTCCCAGTATCTTATCTCCTTTAGATAGGGGATAAGATGTCTTTGGCCGGAATACTCCTTTTAGAGCCATAATTCTTTTATTTTGTTTACCTACAGACCCATATGAGGGCTTGTTTTTTATGGGACCAATTGTACTTTAAAATTAAATTTTTCATGTTACCATAAAGAGTATGGTGAAGCAAAAAAAAAAAAAGTATGTTTACAAATTATCCTCTTTTGACCCCCTATAACACTTTTATTTTGCCATATACGGGCTGGATGAGGGCTTTTTGTTGGCACCATGACATGTAGTTTTTGTCGGTACCATTTTTCTTTTAAATGGAACTTTTCAATAGCTTTTTATTTATTTATTTTTTTGGGGATATGATGTCACCAAAAATCAGTAATTCTGGTATTTGGTATTTTTTGCATTTTTACACCATTCACCATGTGGGATAATAAACATTATATTTTAATAGATCAGACATTTGTCCATGCTGCCATACCAAATACGTAGTATTTTTTTATTTTGTTTTTTAGATTTCCTATATTTTTAGAAACATTGTTATAATAATCATTTTACACTTTTTTAGTCCCATATAACGTAGCATGGCCATCCTGCATGCTGGAGGGAGGCGAGGAGCTCATTGGACCCCAACAATAAGCCCACCTGAATGCCTTATAACTTTCACCATAGACATTTTCACCATAGACACCTTGATTGGTATTGTTCACAGCATCTATAGGGTTAATGGCAGACTGATGTGTGATCGCTGATGTCCGCCATTATTGGTGAATCCACGGCTATTGATAGCAAACGGAGCTCTCCCGCTATATAGCGAGTGCAGCTCCTGTCCCCGTTTAGAGCCGCCCCATAAATGTACGGCACTGTGTGCTAAGTTACTCGCTGCAGTGTCGTACATTCACGGTGCATATTCTTAAGGGATTAAAGCAACACAAATAAATTCAGATCCTTAAATTTAGACCAGACCCTACAGTATGTTATTCAGACCTCAGGCCAGAGACTGACATGGATGATAACAGGAAGCAACAGACATTCATCCATCCTACAGTCAGCATCTGCAGGATGCATTAGAGGAGCAATAAGTATATATCTACCCCCAGTGCTTCTATCTCATTAGCAGCTCCAGTTTTGCCTATATACATTTACCAAATAGTGTTATGCATTATTCCAGTCCTATTATGACCTCTGGTCTGGGCTGATTATCACATCAGTCAGAGGTTTGGGATAATCAGCATAGGGGCTGGATGGACCCCCAGGACTAGAAATCTCCTCTATGGATACTATGGACTGAATTTCATTAATAGCCCTGGCTGTCCACATCACTCCTGTCCCCCACAGAAATAGTTGACACAGCCTTACCAGCCTGGGGCAGCTCATGGGAACTGGGATGGCTCCTCGGAGGAGATGAGGTAAATAGTCATAATAGAGCACTTCTACTGCAGAGCAGCAACAAGAGGCCTAAGGTTGGGGGCAGAGCTACCACCACTCATGAGAAAAGAGGAAGATAGGATAAAGGCTATGCATCTCAGCTGAGCACAGATGGAGTTCTACACAGAAAGATGTCCTCCTGGCTCTGTATAGTTAGATTATGCTATTATTGTGTGTGAGCAGGAGGACCGTGTGTGGGGCACTGTGATGGCTGCCCTACTTCATCAGTATAACAACAGGCAGCTTGCAATGACCAAACACTAAATGTAGGTGGTGGGCTGGCCAACCGGGAATTTTCCCTGTGACCTGGTAGGCCAATACGGCCCTGGTATCTACTATCTCTCAGTTTTTACTTGTTGTGGATTCATACATTTTTACGGGATTTTACATTGCATATGTTTTTTCACATTATTCCATAAAGATCATGTAATTTTTTTTTCATAATCATGTGTTATGTCCAGTCCAGTTTAAAGGGTTTGGCAGCAAGGTGTCAATTTTTTTATCCAAATACAATAGTAGAAAAAAAATCTGTTATTTTTTTGTTTGTTTTTTTTTTTGGCAGATTTTGCATTAAAAACTACCTTTATTTTGCATATTTTTGGAAAAATCATACTCCATGATGACGATATGCTCTAAAAGGGAATGCGGACAGAGGTAATCTTGTTGAAAACATATTCTTTAACATAAATGTGCAACATGCAATACAAATGTTAATGTAGTTTTATTAATAAAGGAAGTACATTTCAAAATGTATAACAAATTGCATATTCAATCTACATAATGCCACGTTATGTCTGTATAAAGCTGGTGAAATCGCCTTTAGACTTGTTATTTATTTGCTGATTCTTTTCTGCTGTATGTTAAAAAAGTAATTACAGCGACTGCTCAGCACACTGTGTGGTTTATACATATTGTTATACCTCAGGACTTTGAGGTCATTGCAATAAAGATTGTTGGATACATTCAGGCCAATTATCCAAGGCAAGGTTAATCACTGCAACAATATTTACAAGATTTAACTTAAAAGAAAACTTCAGCCATGACATTAATGTTAGAAAGATGGTAGCTATAAAGAATACTAATAATGATGCAGCATGAAAACTATGGAGTCAAATGCAATGAGTGGTATAAAGCAGTTCTGCCTGGAAAATACCCAATAATCCATTAGATAGTAATACATGGAACATAAACTCATCCACTCCAGTGAAATCTGGAAAATAGAATGATCTCCTCTAGTGATACCTGGAACATACAATAATCCCCTCTAGTGATACCTGGAAAATAGAATCATCCCATCTGGTGATACCTGGAGCATAGAATAATCTCCCCTAGTGATACCTGGAAAATAGAATCATCCCCTCTGGTGATACCTGGAGCATAGAATAATCTCCCCTAGTGATACCTGGAACTTAGAATCATCCTCTCTATTGATACCTGGAACATAGAATCATCCCCTCTAGTGATACCTGGAACATAGAATCATACCCTCCAGATCATTATTAGTGATCATTACTACATCTAAATCCATAGAAGTTGCTATGCCATTAGCCATCATCCTGGTTAGGCCACATTTTCCCTAGAAGCTTTCTGAAACACAAGCTGCTCAGTAAAACTATAAAGAATGATCTCAAAAGAGGGAGGCATTGGAGAATAGAGGGAAGAAAGGAAGGGAAAAAGGAGAGAAAGTAAAGGAGAGAGAAAGAAGAAGAAGGTAGGGTCAGAGGGAAGGTTGCAAAGCCACACTAAGATTACAACAGTAGTGAGGGGCGGATACCTTTCATCAAACTGCATAGTAAAGTGACAGGTGCCACGCCCCCTTTTCAAACAGAGTCTCACTAAGTCACGCCCCCTTTCCCTGCATAGCTTCACCCCCTTTCTCTCACATTCATGCATGTAGTCTCCTAAATGGATGTGAATGTTTATAGTGTGGGTCCCCCCGAGTAATATGTAAACATGCCCCGACAAGCATGCATAGCAGAATGTCTTATAGTAAAAAACAGCCAGTAATGCATCATTTTATAAAGCTTTATTAATAGAAGTAATGATATATTCACACGTTTCAAAGAATTGTTTCCACATTTATAGGGATAAATGCATTTTATATAGTTATTAAAACATGTATCAAAATAGTACCTCTCACAAAAAAATTCCCACAGACTGAGCAGTCTCTTGACTGTCAGTTAAATACATTCCAGCTGTTGTTAATTACAGCACGGGGCCCATAGTATAACAGCAATATGTCATGTATACATTTCATAGTAAAAAGGATGGGGTGCAATGGGGGAGAAATTTCTTTAGGTCACAGAGAGGCAGTGATTATATCACATTATATAGAAACAGATGCACAGAATGTTATATAAATTTATAGCCCCATGTGAAAGCCTGCATAGCTTTGCCATTCTTTCTCCTACATTCAGTGACATTACATGTGGTTTCCTAAATGGACATGAAGGACAGTTAAATGCATTCGAGATGTTTGACCGTTTCTACATTTGTAGGGATAAATACATTTTATAAAATTTTTAAAACATATATCAGACACATTTCATAGAATAAGATGTTTTCTTTTGTACATTTGTAAGGTTAAATACAATTTACAGGAATAAAGAGCTGTTGCAGAGTGAAAGGCATAAATGATAGCTGTATGTAATTATATGGGTTCTAGTCTAACAGCTAAATTCTTTCCATGTGTATATGGTAGATAAATATTTACATAGAAACTATTCTGCTAAAAAAAAATTCTGGTTATTTTAAAAAATAGAATACACTGAATAGTGTGTATATGTAAGTTTTCAATTTAACCCCGAATAGTTGGTTGTGTTTACAAATCATTCCACAACAGATAATAGAAAAGCTGAATAAATAAATAAATAAATATTAAATATTAATACTAAGGGGAAGTTATACATTTTTCATTTGATAAGAGACAGACTTGTGTTGGTTATTTCAGGAATGGAATGCTATAGAGCCACTATTGTAAACTTTTACACTGCCTGCAGTTTCTTCATGGTGCGGCACTATACATTGCTACAGTGGTGAGGTCCCCTACGTATGTTTAGGGAGAAGCCACTAGCTTTCAGTCACGTGTTTCAGCACCTCTAGAGAATGCAGCTTGTTGTTTATTTGTGAAAGTGTAAGTATAAGGCCAGCCTTTGTGAGAATACCAAAGAATTGTGCAGTATTCAGAGTCAATTCAGTGCTACAGTGTAAATGACGAGAAGGAAATTGCTTCACTTCTCTGGAGGTTTTGGCGGGTCCTGTGATGTTCGTTCATGTGAGAATGATTGGCAAAACCTGAAATACTTTTACTCTAGTATTTACTATGTGTTCATACATGTCCTATTAATATTACTTACCAGAAAAGGTCAGGACAGGCAGAAGAACGGTCAAGTAACAAGCCTGATCCAACAAGAAGCAGATTCAAACCATACATTAACAGATTACCATAGAACCTTATTGCTCATAGAGGGGGTCACATGAAGGACTTCCTTTACATAAGTCCAACCGAGTGGAGATTGTAGGCAATGCAAAGTGCTAAAAGTGCTACAGGTACTAGCCACTTAAGTCCATAAATCAGCACGTGCTAAGACCCAGCAGTAGATTAGTGGTGACAAGAAGGACAAGATAAGTGTGTTATGCAGCAGGCTGAACACAGTGACACATGTATTCTCAATACACTGTTGGCACTATTAATTTGTATGCTGTACATACTAGCTGGTGCATGTATTAACCTCTTAAGGACCCATGACGTACTGGTACATCATTAATCAGCTCCCGTTCTAACGTGGCCCCGCATCATAGCGGTCGGGCCCGGCCTCTAACAACCGGGACCAGTGGCTAATAGCATGCAGAACTGATCGCAGGGCCGCACGCTATTAACCCTTTAGATGCGGCGTTCAAAGTTGAATGCCGTGTCTAAAGTGAAAGTAAAACAATGCCAGTTAGCTCAGGGAGCTGTTCGGGATCGCCGCGGCGAAATCGCAGCATCCCGAACAGCTTACATGACAGCCGGAGGGTCCCTACCTGCCTCCATGCTGTCCGATCGCCGAATGACTGCTCAGTGCCTGAGATCCAGGCATGAGCAGTCAAGCAGCAGAATCATCGATCAGTGGTTTCCTATGAGAAACCAGTGATCAATGTAAAAGATCAGTGTGTGCAGTGTTATAGCTCCCTATGGGAGCTATAACATTGCAAAAAAAAAGTGAAAAAAAAAGTGAATAAAGATCTTTTAACACCTTCCCTAATAAAAGTTTGAATCACCCCCCTTTTCCCATAAAAAAAAAAATCTGTGTAAATAAAAATAAACATATGTGGTATTGCCGCGTGCCTAAGTGTCCGAATTATAAAAATATATTGTTAATTAAACCGCACGGTCAATGGCGTATGAGCAGAAAAATTCCAAAGTCCAAAATAGTGCATTTTTGGTCACTTTTTATATAATGAAAAAATGAATAAAAAGCGAAGAATAAGTCCTATCAATGCAAAAATGGTACCACTAAAACTTCAGATCATGACACAAAAAATTAGTCCTCATACCGCCCCATATGCGGAAGAATAAAAAAGTTATAGGACAATTTTAAACATATAAATTTTCCTGCATGTAGTTATGATTTTTTTTCCAGAAGTACGACAAAATCAAACCTACATAAGTAGGGCATTATTTTAATCGTATGGACATACAGAATAAAGCGAAGGTGTCATTTTTACCGAAAAATTTACTTTGTAGAAACGGAAGCCCCTAAATGGCATTTTTTATTTTTCAATTTTGTCTCGCAATGATTTTTTTTCCCGTTTCGTCATAGATTTTTGGGTAAAATGACTGATGTCATTACAAAGTAGAATTGGTGGTGCAAAAAATAAGCCATCATATGGATTTTTAGGTGCAAAATTGAAAGAGTTATGATTTTTTTAAGGAAAGGAGGAAAAAACGAAAATGCAAAAATGGAAAAACCCAAAGTCCTTAAAGGGTTAATGTATGCACTATTAATATGAAGGCTGTATGATGTTATTTATCAATTTACTGTATACATTATTTATGTAGATACTGCTATACTTTTATACAGATGCTCTATGCACAGTTAATCTGTTCATGCACTATTTTTCTGTACACTGACTATATTAATTTAGAAGCTATATGTGAATGTATATATGTGCCTGTGTGTATATGTGTGTATATGTAGACATTTTCTACTATTATTGGTAAGAGGGTTTGCAGCAGTCAGATACAGTGCAAATGGAAGGTCTAGGGCATTGTGGACACAGTGACAGCAGTGCTTCCAACATAACTCCAATTTTTCTTAGGTAAGCTCATTAATGGGGCAGTCGCATTAGGTAGGATGGTATCAGTGTTCCCTGAGGGCACTCCTTGTGTGTATGCCCTGGCTGTTTGTATTTAGGGTACTCTTGGAGGTTGTGTGCAATACAAGCCTGATACAAAGGGGTAACTTGCAACAGCAATAACTCAAAGTTCTCTTTACAATAGATCGCTTGAGAACCTTTCAAAATAGAGATGATATCCTGAAGTTCAGATTCAGGAAAGGTTGGGCTTTGGCTCAAACAGGGTTTTCCCAATATCTATATTACATCTGTACACGTTTGGAACTGTTTCTTTCTTTAAAGGGTAAAATTACGTTTTGCTATTGCACTCCTTATGGTAAATAAAATATATTTCTAATATACTCTGTTTAAAAAAGGAAGTTTTCTATGTTTTATTTGTGCTTAAAAAAGCTCAAGAGCACATTTTCCCCCATCTTATACACAGACTTTGCACCGAGGTCCAAACACAGGAAGATCACCCTGAAGTGCTGAGGGGTTGTGTCCAATCTCATCCAATCATAGCACCTCTCACACATAACTGCCATATGCTGTTGATTGGACACACACCCCTCAGCACTCCAGGCTGCACTTTCTGTGTTTGGACCTCAATCCTAAGTCTGTGTATAAGATGGGGGAAAATGTGCTCTTGAGCTTTTTTGAGCCCAAATAAAACATAGAAAACTTCATTTTTTTTAACCAAAGTATATAAGAAATCTCTTTTATTTACCATAAGAAGTGCAATAGCAAAAATTAGTTTAGATGAGAGTGCTCATTTAATACCAGCCCTTGTTAATAGTCCATATTTTCTCACTGGTGCAGGTAGTTAACTATTTAGTTAACTCCCAGTTCTCTCTTTCTTTCTTTCTTTCTTCCTTTCTTTCTTTCTTTCTTTCTTTTTTTTCTTTCATTGCAAAGCTTACAGAAAAGACGATCTGGTTTGCTTGTCTCATGGTATAGCTCAGATGCAGGAAAACTCATCTGCTTGTCTCACAGTAGCTCAGAAACAGGGACACACATTGACTGTCTCACCAGTACTGGGTGCAGTTATGTAAGGTTTGTGACATGGTAGCCATGCTGCAGCCCTGACAATAAGCCATCTTGGGTCCTAATATAAAGCTACGGGGTATTTGTTCATCTTACTCCCACAGACTAAGCTTCTTCCTACTCATAGAAACATAGAATGTGTCGGCAGATAAAAACCATTCGGCCCATCTAGTCCGTCCAATATTTAGAATACTATCATAAGTCCCTGGTCCTATCTTATATTAAGGATAGCCTTATGCCTATCTCTATGTTATAGAAAGGAGAGCCTAATGCCTATCCCATGCATGCTTAAACTCCTTCACTGTACTCCTCTCTCCGGTATACAAACTTAGAGCTTGCTTGACCAGTGTCCTAGACTAAACTTCTTACCCTAGGCTCCTCAGTTCATGTTGTCCTGAATTACACTCCTCTAGCCTTTTCTCTGTAGAGAGGCTGGACTAGGGTAAGCTCAACTCTCTTTAGTAAAAGGGTCCTATAGTGTGGCTGTGTGTGTAGGATAACCCCTTAACAGTTTTACATATTCCTTGTTACATAGGTTTACAGTTTCATTAAACATATTGCATAAAAATAGTGATATTCAATAAAGTCAGATATGACACCACACTACCAGCTTTATAGGGGGAAACCTGTGGGAAACTGTTGATCCCTTCTAAAAACCTTGTCCATTATAACATTCTGTCCATCTCATTTCAGTTGGCTCCTTTAGGACTAAAAGCTCCTTTCGGACTAAAAGCTAAAAACATTCCTTTTACTGAGAAAGTTCACACTTTTTTAGTGGGTTGGTTCACAAAGAAGGTAACCTTTACTATTTCTACTAGTCACTAGTGTTGAGCGGCATAGGCCATATTCGAATTCGCGAATATTCGCGAATATATGGACGAATATTCGTCATATATTCGCGAATATTCGCATATTTGTTATATCCCCGTTTTATTTTCGCGTATGCGAAAATACGCGCATGCGAAAATTAACATAAGTGGAAATTCGCATATGCGAAAATTAGCATATGCTAATTTTCGCATGCGAATTTTCGCACGCCAGTCTCACACAGTAGTATTAGAGCCTTCTTTACACCACACAAGCTGGAAGCAGAGAGGGATGATCACTGTGATGTGTACTGTGAAGAAAAAAAAAAAAAAAAAAAAAAAAAAGAATATTCGTAATTACGAATATATAGCGCTATATTCGCGAAATTCGCGAATTCGCGAATATGCGATATTCGCGAATAATATTCGAATTGCGAATATTCGCGAGCAACACTACTAGTCACAATGGCTAAAAAATTGCATTGTTTCATTGAATAACAACAACACTTTCACAGAGTTTGTTGCATTACTTTCTAGTGTTCATTAAACCATATATATTTTACTGTCTATCCCTACAGGTAAACCAATGTATGTATAATAATTTAGCAATTTGACATAGTTCCTTTCCTAGATCATGGTAGTTCCTTTCCTAGATCATGGTATCAATTTAGTTTTGTGCTCTAATGCTTATAATATAAAAGATTCTGCTACATTAAGATAACACTCTAATCAGATATTAAAATAAATATTTTACACAGAGACAGTATCCTGTAGAAATGATTGCATCTGACAGCCTATTTATTTATCATAATGTTTTATTGATGAGAAAGGGAAGAAAGTTATAAAAAGCCATTTGAATTGTTTTTACTTTTCTTGCTCAAGACCTTGAATACATTCAGAAAATATACAATGTACAAACAGCACTAGCATTTTACGATCAAGTTTTAACAAACTGGTGTTAAAGCACAAAAAAAAGTTGAAACATTCAAGGTTAAAAACTAGAAATGTTTACCTTTTTAGAGGGGTTTGGTAGGTTCTTGCCATTATGATACATTGCTATTCTTACTCAAAACTCTACATTTATGTGTTCAGAACTGTGTAAAAGGGAACATCTGTGGAAGTCTGAGAAAAAAGGTTTTTTTTATCACGAAATACAAAACACTCCAGTAGGATCTGTATATAAAGTTTTATTTAGACTTGAAATCCTGATTTTTCTTCTGAAGAATTATGCATGTCATGCACAGCTAACTTATAGGCCTTGTAAGGTAAAAAGGTTCTAGAAAGTCTGAGCTACAGTATGCTTTATCAATAGAAAATATGCATTCATGTTAAAGGGGTATTCCGGCTTTATACATCTTATCCCCAATCCAAAAGACTGGGGATAAGATGTATGATTGCAGGGGTCCTGCTGCTGGGACCCCTGCGATCTCGGTGCAGCCCCTGGCATTCTGTGTTGGGCGCTGCCTCTGAGACATGATGTCATGGCCACGCCCCCTCCATTCATGTCTATGGGAGGGGGCGTGACGGCCATCACATCCCCTCCCATGAATGGAGGGTGTGTGGTGTCATGAATGGAGGGTGTGTGGTGTCATGAATGGAGGGTGTGTGGTGTCATGAGTGGGCGTGACCATGACGTCACATCTTGGTCTCAGAGGCAGCACCTGGCACAGAATGCCGGGGGCTGCTCCGAGATCGCGGGGGTCCCAGCGGTGGGGCCCCTGCGATCATACATCTTATCCCCTGTCCTTTGGATAGGGGATAAGATTTATAAAGTCAGAATAGCGCTTTAAAGGTGAAAACCTTTTTTCTTTTAAATCAACTGGCTCTGGAAAGTTAAACAGATTTTTACATTACTTCTTTTAAAAAATCTTAATCCTTCCTGTACTTATTAGCTGCTGAATACTACAGAAGAAATTCTTTTCTTTTTGGAATGCTCTCTGATGACATCACGAGCACAGTGCTCTCTGCTAATGTTATTATAATAATAATCAGTCTTTATTTATTGTGGCATTAGTGGGGTTTGAACCCAAGGCCCCAGCACTGCAAGGCAGCAGTGCTAACCACTGAGCCACTTTGCTGCCCTTAGCATACATCTGCTATGCATGGTTGCTTTCTGGCACCAGTTGATTTAAAAGAAAAAAGGTTTTCACCGGAGTACCCCTTTAAATATAGGCATGTTATATCAGTAATGGCTGGTCTCTAATGTCTCTTTCGAGATATTTTGAAAGTATGTAGTTTGAACAACTGTTATTATCAAATTACATTTCCATCCAATTGTTTCCCTAATTCTCTTACATAAAGTAATATTGTAAAGTGGGCTCACGCTTTCAGGCTTCAGTTTTAATTCAGTGGTCACGGTAACTTTTATGTAACACTTCTGGCTTTTCATAAAATTAAAAATAAGCAGAGGTGATATTACAAACTGATAAGATCACCACAACTCATATTCAAGACAATGATAAAAGTGTCCAATTTAGCAGAATCCTTAGATTGAGAGACAAAGTAGTGCAACATACAGTGGTATATGGGTACAACAGAAATAATCTTCCCCTAGTACCCTTAGAATGGTAAAAGACACACATTTTCCAGTATAATTGTTTGAAATTCAAGATGTATGGCTAATATGGTTTAAAGGGGTACTCCGGTGAAGAACAATTATTTTTAAATCAATTGGTGCCAGAACGTTAAACAGTTTTGTAAATGAGTAATAAAATGTAAATATAATAGGAACACACGCTGGGAAATAGCTGAAAAGAATGACAAATGATTTGTCATTCTTCTCAGCTATTTCCCAGCACATGCTCCTATTATATTTATATTTTATTACTTATTTTTGTACGCCGTACAGGAAAGCGTACTGGAGTAAACTCAGCAGGGTTTAGTAGCCCACAATCTCCACCAGCGCAAGTGATATATTTATTTTATTACGTTTTGTAAATGACTTCTATTTAAAAATCTTAATCCTCCCAGCACTTATCAGCTGCTGTATGCTCCACAGGAAGTTATTTTCTTTTTTAATTACATTTTTCATTTTCACCGACCACTGTTTCAAAAATCTGTCAGACACCTGTGGGGCATAAATGCTCACTGAACCCCTTATTACATTATGTGAGGGGTGTAGTTTCCAAAATGGGGTCACATAGGGGGGTCCATTGTTCTGGCACTATGGGGGCTTTGTAAACACAGGTGGCCTTCAATTCCGGACAAATTTTCTCTCCAAAATCCCAATGTTTCTCCTTCTCTTCTGAGCATTGTAGTGCACCCGCAGAGCACTTTACATACATATATGGGGTATGTTCTTACTCAAAAGAAATGGGGTCACAAATTTGGGGGGGGCTTTTTTTTCCTATTTTCCCTTGTGAAAATGAAAAATTTAGGGTAACATCAGCACTTTAGTGAAAAAAAAATAGTTTTCTTCATTTTCCCATCCGACTTCAACGAAAATTTGTCAAACACCTGTGGGATGTTAAGGCTCACTATACCCCTTATTTAAAAAATGGGATCACACGTGGGTATTTATTTTTTTGCGTTTAAGTCAGAACCGCTGTAAAATCAGCCACCCCTGTGCAAATCACCAATTTTGGCCTCAACTGTACATAGTGCACTCTCACCCCTGAGCCTTGTTGTGCATCCGCAGAGCATTTTACACCCACATATGGGGTATTTCCGTACTCAGGAGAAATTGGGTTACAAATTTTTCAGGTCTTTTTTTCCTTTTACCTCTTGTGAAAATAAGAAATGTGGGGCAACACCAGCATGTTAGTGTAGACTCCAACTTTTACTTTTTATAAGGGATAAAAGGAAAAAAAAGACCTGCAAAATTTTTTTTTTTTTTTTACCATTTGAGGTATAAATTAGGGATTGCATAGGGGTGGACATAGGGTATTCTACGCCAGTGATTCCCAAACATGGTGCCTCCAGCTGTTGCTAAACTCCCAACATACCTGGACAGTCATTGGCTGTCCAGAAATGCTGGGAGTTGTTGTTTTGCAACAGCTGGAGGCTTCATTTTAAAAAACTGCCCTACGATAAGTTTTCATTTTTATTGGGGGGGGGGGACAGTGTAAGGGGGTGTATATGTAGTGTTTTACCCTTTATTTTGTGGTAGTGTAGTGTTTTAAGGGTACATTCACACTGGCGGGGGTTTACAGTGAGTTTCTTGCTAGGAGTTTGCGCTGCGGCGGAAAAATTGCCAAACTTGAAGCAGGAAACTCACTGTAAACCAGCCCGTGTGAATGTACCCTGTAGAGTTGTAGTTGCGTACCTCCAGCTGTTGCAAAACTACCTCTCCCAGCATGCACTGACAGACTGTACATGCTGGGAGTTGTACTTTTGCAACAGCTGGAGACACACTGGTAGGAAAACCTTCAGTTAGGTTCTGTTACCTAACTCATTATTTTCCAAACAGTGTGCCTCCAGCTGTTGCAAAACTAAGATGTAAGGAGATGGGATATGTAGTTATGCAACAGCTGGAGGTACGCAACTACAACTCCCAGCATGGCGAGACAGCATGTTTGCTGTTTGGGCATGCTGGGATTTGCAGTTTTGCATGATCTGAAGGGCCACAGTTTAGAAACCACTGCACAGTGATCTCAAAACTGTGGCCCTCCAGATGTTGCAAAACTACAAATCCCAGCATGCCCAAACAGCAAACTGCTGTGTGTGCATTCTAGGAGTTGTAGTTTTGCAAGATCTGGAGGGTCACAGTTTAGAGACCACTGCACAGTGATCTCCAAACTGTAGCCCTCCAGTTGTTGCAAAACTACAAATCCCAGTATGCCCAAACAGCAAACAGCTGTCTGGGCATGCTGGGAGTTTTAGTTTTGCAACATCTGGAGGGCTACAGTTTAGAGACCACTGGTTTCAAACTGTAGCCCTCCAGATGTTGCTAGGAAACTCACCAGCTTCCGTAGTCTGCACATCATTGCTGCACCAGGGAGCCTCCTGTCATCACCGCCCGCTGCCACCGCCACCAATCATCGCCCGCTGCCGCCTCTGCCGATGATAAGGGACCTTAGGCGCCGGTCACTGACGGTTCCCCTGTTATGCCTGGACTACAGTGGGTGGGCAGAGTGGGGAAACCGTACGTTAACCCTCCTGCCCCCGTACATTAACCCTCCTGCTATTGGTCGATTGCTTCTGATCGACCAATAGCAGGGATAGGAGGGGTAGCACTACTGCCACCTAACTCCTATCCCTTCAGGGGGACCGGGGGTGTCTAGGACACCCCCGATCCCCTTATTTTCCGGGTCACCGGAGACCCGTATGACCCAGAATCGCCACAAATTGCCGTTGTGAATTCACCTGTATTTTCGTAGATCGCTGACATGGGGGGGATCTCAGGATTCCCCTTGGCATTGGCACTGGATGCTTGCTGAATAATTTCAGCAGGCATCCCATTCTGATTACTGCCCAGCAAGCTGCGGTGATCGGAAATATGGAGGGCGTACAGGTACGCCCTCCGTCCTTAAGTACCGGGACACAAGGGTGTATCCATACGCCCTTTGTCCCCAACAGGTTAACTTTCTGGCACCAGTTGATTAATTATTTTTTTTTTTTTACCAGAGTACCCGTTTAAGGACACACTTTTCTGACACCGTAGAGGCCTGAGGCACTGACCTATAGGGGAGGTTCTCAACTAATGAACATCTCCAATACATATATGTGGTGTAGCAATCAAATTTCAATCAATGCAAAAAAAATTGTTGTTTATTTCAGGACAATAATTATTACTATAATGCATTTTAGTAATCATATTATAACTTTTTATCCAGTGGAAGTATTTTATTTGTTCTAAGGAAATCCAAAATTCCTCATGAAAGTTGTGCAAATCTTATTTGCAGCTACAGGACTGTGAACGTGTGCTCAATCGGGCCATAAGAAACATGACTAGTACAACAATTTGTGTGCTTTGTGTAGTTTTATTTAGATTGTGTTTGTCTATAACTATGACTCAGAGAAAAATCAGACCATACTTTATTAGTAATCGATGCAAAAATCGCCAAAGAGTTCACAACTATAGAAGAGTGTAATTAAAAAACATTTGCTACAATAAAAATGTTTTTGCCAACTTAGAGCTCACACTTGGCACAATACAATCATTTTATGTATTGTCAGTGCTCCATCTGCTTACAGGAAGAAAAGTTGAGTTTCTATGATGCAAAAGCATTATTTCTTTTGCTTTTGTAAGGACACATTGAAACATTCCAACTAATCGAAAAAGTTAAGTATAGTAAATGTTGTATGTTGAATGCAAAGAAGCAAGGGGCCAGTACACCTTTACAGCTACATTAAGTGCCAAATGGAGCTGTACAAAATTGTTCAGCTTAAATACAAGCTGAGCTGAACAAAACTGGAATACCTCATCTCACCTTCCATCAATCTTTCTCAGATGTGTGCACAGTAGGAACATTTTAACACACTGAAGTATTATAAAGCATACCCAGTGAGTAATGTATCCCTCTATGGAATATAAATAAAGCCTTAATGTTGAAAAACAGTAAGAAAGCAGTAAAATCATTAGTTATTTCTGGTAACTATACAGAATATTGTGAACTAAAAAGCAGCTAATGTGTTATATTTGGTAAAATCATAAGATCAAAATGCAAATGTTAATTTACAAAGTGTTTGTTAAGAAGTATTGCTCCAAATATTCCTACTTTTTTTTTTTTTTTTTTTTTTAAATATCAAATATTTCATGTCTTTTTTTGATGGGTTTTACCCTCTCTTTTTGGCAGGAAGAACACTGTAGCCAGATATAAGTTGGAAGTCAATGGGGAGACTATATTTCCACTTGGCAGGTTTTTGTTTGTTTTGTTTTGTCTTTTTTTAAACTGCCACTGCAGTTTTTGAGCAAGAGCCAGAAGTGGATCCAGAAGAAAGGAGAAGTATTAGTCCTTCATTTATATTTCCCATTCCTTTTGAATATACTTCTGGCTTTGGCTCAAAAATTGCAGAGGCAGATAACAAAAACTGCCAAGTGGAAGCTTAGTCTGAGCTTAGTCTCACTTTTTGTTCAGCAATAGTTTTTACAAAAAACATTGTCTGTAAAATCAGGGAAGGGATCACCCAGGCTAATTGATCATGTCAGGACACAGCATAATGGTGATACTTCTGTGTTGCGTTTCTTGGGTTTAGAACAAGAGCTCAAGAGACATTGGGACTGAATCATAGAATAGATTTTAGTATTTTTTTGTAAATATTACCATGTCTTTTTCATTACGTAATCTATTGTTACTCACCTGTCCTGTCAAATCATGTCTGCTCGTAGCGGAGGATTGCTGTTTTGAGCAGGCACAGATGGAAGCAGTACTGTAGGGTCCATTGTCGGTGGATCTGCAGCGTAAAATACACTGTGGATCCACCCCTGAATGAGGCCTTAGGGTACGTTCACACATACAAGATCTGCTGTATATTTTCTGCAGCTGATTTTGCTACCTATTGAAGCTAATGGGTTGCAAAATCAGCTGCACAAAATATGCAGCAAAAATATGCAGCTGATCCTGTACATGTGAATGTACCCTTAAGGGCTTAATGATAAACTAGCAGTGTGTTCACATGTTGTCCTTCCAGAGGGGTCACTTTTCCTCCTCCAGTGTCCACAGGTCTCCAACAGGTCACATCACCAGAACAATTTATGGAAAAATTGCGACAAAAATTGTGCGGTTTTACCGTGATTTACGAAAAATCGCGGTAAAAACTCGCAATTTTGCAGCGATTTTTCCCAAAAATTGTTCTGATAATGTGACCTGTGAACACTGAAGGAGGGAAAGTGACCCCACTGGATTGCTACTATACACATGACCCAGCCCCAGGATATACTGCTAGTCACGAGGGAGAGAGGGAGGACACGGGACATCACTCACCTCACATGAAGCTGCTCTGTGTTCGGAGGCCTGTCAGCTCTCGGCCCCCGTCCTCTCCTGTGCTGGGGGCGGAGCCATCATCAGGTATCTTCATCCTTGCTCTGCATGTCTCTGCTAATGATACGCAGACCAGGAGCAGCGCAGGGATATCCTCAGCAGCACCCAGCCTGTCAGTCCACCCCTGGCCCCGATACTAGTATCGGGACATCCCTATTTATTTTAAATTGGGGGGGGCACAAGGGGGGGCACGGCCTGATCTAGGGGGGATCATGGCCCCCTCTGCCCCCCCCCCCCCTAGCGACGCCACTGTCACTGCATGAAGCACTGGAGAGTTTCTCCCTGATTTCTGGGGAAGTCATTTTTAATGTTGTGTGCTCACACTTTCAAAGAATAAAGAACTTTGTATGCAGCCTGTGAGTTGCCCTTTGTTCTTGTCTTCTGAATTTTGTTACTAAACAATGAAATGCCATAGCACAGCATTGATCAGTGTTATCGGCGTTCCATTACTACAGGCTGCTGAGGATGCCCACTGGATTGAAATGCCGATTGGACTGGACAAAAGCAGGAAGGGATCCTTTGCTCATCCTCTCAGCTGATCGGAACCCCGCTAGTTTGCCACAGTGATCTCGAACAGCTTCCCTTAGCTACCAGCAAATAATTTTTGGCACTTTTAGATGCATTGGGGATGTTCAGCATTAGCCATGAGTAATCGGTAGAGAAGGGCAAATGAAATCGGACAAAGTCGAATTCGTTCCAAATTTGAAAAAAAATTAGATTTGGAACTAATCTGAATTTTGACTTGATTCTAAATAATGAATTTCTTCATTAGTGATCCAAAAAAATGTTATTACAATTTCGTAGGGTACCATTAAAAAAAAAAAAGATACAGTGGTGATGGAAAAAAAATAGTATTTAACAAAATTTATATTTTTGATAACAACATTTTTATTAATTTTTAAACAAGAATCAATTTATGTGGGCAGGCAAGGAACTAAAAATTTAGAAAGGGGCCATTTAAATGTAAAAATTATTTATTTTTAAAAATGTATTTTGTTAATCTTTTTATTAGTAATGTATTTTAATAATGTGTTTAATAAAGTGTATGTGTATTTTTCACTTTTTTCACTTTTTTTCTTTCTTTATTTTTTTTTTTTTAGGTAGTATTACTACTCCCAGCATGGAACAAACTGTTCCATGATGGGAGTAGTAGTACATGTACTAATAGACAGATCGCCCCAGGTGTCACTCCTGACACCCGCTGCGATCATCCTGTATAATGTATAGATGTCGGCGGCTTTCTCCTGCGCTCACATCTCTGCAATAGATAGGACGATCGCATCAGGTGTCAGGAGTGACGCTGTGATCTGTCCTTAACTGCAGGTACTACTGCTCCCAACAGGGATCACACTCTGCTAATTCAAGTACTACAGCTCCCAGCATGGAGCAGAGTGTGCTCCATGTTGGGAGCAGTAGACCCTGCAGGTAAGGAAAGTTCACAGCGGGTGTCACTCCTGACACCCGCTGCAATCATCCTGTTTAATGTAAACATGTGGGCGGCCAGCTGCTCTTCTCTGGTACCACTGTAGTATGGTCTGTAGTATATGCCATATATACTGTATATATACCTATTATTAATGTTTCCCGCAGAGAGCTGTGATTGACCAGATGGTTCCAGCCAATTACAACTGTCTACGAGAAATATAAATAACAGAATGTGCTCCATGTTTGGAGCAGAAGTACCTGCAGTTAAGGACAGATCACAGTGGGTGTCACTCCTGACACCCGATGCGGTCGTCCTATCTATTGCAGAGATGTGAGCGCAGTCTGTTCCATACTGGGAGTAGTAGTACTACCTAAAAAAATGTAAAAAAAATAGAGAAAAAAGGGAAACACACACACACACACACACACACACACACACACTGTATTAAACACATTGGCCCTTATTTACTAAGAGTGGAATATAGGTTTCTTTGTGGGTTTTAATGCCCTACAATTTATTTTCCACTGTATTTAATAAGATTTCCCTACATTTTCCACTTTCCTTACATTTTGCTTTTTTTTACACATGCTCTGATCTGTAGGGTTTTCCTCAGCTGAAATCCACCACATTTTCTGTGGAAACCTAGTAAATGTGTTGGTTTTTTGTGAAAATGACGGGGACACACCCCCTTTTGGTGAACACGCCCCTTTTTCGGGTTTTATTAGCACAATGGAGAGTTAGTTGGGGTTTTTTAAATTCTGGCTCACATTCTGGAGCAAAACTGGCGCAGACAGAATTTCTGGTGCAATGTGCCAGAATCTGGCGCACAACCCGACAAAACATGTCGGGTTTGAAATAGTAAATGAGGGCCATTGTTAAAAGACATAGCACCTTACAGTATTATTTACTATTATAGCCCATAAATAGCCGTTTTTAACATTGATTCCCACAAATTTATTTGCATCCAATC
Organism: Hyla sarda; assembly: GCF_029499605.1. Taxonomy (NCBI): domain Eukaryota; kingdom Metazoa; phylum Chordata; class Amphibia; order Anura; family Hylidae; genus Hyla; species Hyla sarda. Next base: position 195,357,873 of record NC_079191.1, on the reverse strand, counting down.
AAATTTTTGTTTTGTTTTCATTTCTAGTAATCGGCTCTGAAGTATCCCCTTTTGGAACGACCTAACAGTCTTATTAAAGCTGGAAAACCCTCCCAAAAATTTCACCTTTATCCAGTGTAGATTTGGAATTTATGTCTCAAGTAAGTCTAGTTGCTGCATAACTCAGGTGCCTTACATGTAATTACCCCTTAGTGACATTACTCATTTTAGTTTAAGGATCAGCAAGAGAAATTCCCATTGTGCTCCAGCAGTCTTAACTGCCCATAAAGTATTGGATGCCTGCTCATGTTTATATGTATACATACATTGGGGCAAAAAAGTATTTAGTCAGCCACCAATTGTGGAATTTCTCCCACATAAAAAGATGAGAGAGCCCTGTAATTTTTATCATAGGTATACCTCAACTATGAAAGACATAATGAGGGGAAAAAAATCCATAAAGTCACATTGTCTGAATTTATTTGCAAATTATGGTGGAAAATAAATATTTAATCAATAATGAAAGTTCATCTTAATACTTTGTTATATACCCTTTGTTGGCAATGACAGAGGTCAAACGTTTTCTGTAAGTCTTCACAAGGTTTTTACACACTGTTGCTGGTATTTTGGCCCATTCCTCATGATTTGAGATCCTGGCAGCGTAGTGTGTTACTGATGGTAACCATTGTTACTTTGGTCCCAGCTCTCTGCAGGTCATTCACTAGGTGCTGGGATTTTTGATCACCGTACCGTTCTTGTGATAATTTTGACACCGCAGGGTGAGATCTCGTGTGGAGCCCTAGATTGAGGGAGATTATCAGTGGTCTTGCATGTCTTCCATTTTCTAGTAATTGCTCCAACAGTTGATTTCTTCACACCAAGCTTCTTGCCTATTGCAGATTCAGTCTTCTCAGCCTGGTGCAGGGCTACAATTTTGTTTCTGGTGTCCTTCAACAGCACTTTGGCCTTGGCTATAGTAGAATTACAGGCCTGTGAGAGCCAGAAATTTTGCTAGTTTGTAGGTGACCAAATACTTATTTTACTGAGGAATTTACCAATTAATTCATTAGAAATCTTACAATGTAATTTCCTGTATTATTTCCCCCATTCTTTATCTCATAGTTGAGGTATATCTATGATGAAAATTACAGGCCTCTCTCATCTTTTAAAGTGGGAGAATTTGCACAATTGGTGGCTAATTAAATAAATTTTTACCCCACTGTAGGTTTTGAAAGAAGCGATGACTTGGTCCAAAAATGATGCTTGCTTTGCAGTATAAACAGGTTTGTGTGCCTGGAACAGGAAAATGCAATTACTTTTTACAAGCTATGAAAAATGATTCCCATTTTGGGATGTAGCAACAAGATTCACATCCTAAAAAGAGCACAAAAGCGACACAAAACCCTCTGTGTACAGCTTCTTAGGTTCTTCACAAATAGTGAAAAACAAACAAAAAACACTGGCAAACGTATTATAAATGTGTGCCCCTACTCCTTTCTGTGTTGTTCACTACTTAGTGTCCCTGACAGAGATCTTTACATAACACATGCTGCCCTAAAATGGCTGCTAAAGCTATGTGCATAGGCTTTTAAAGTGGCTTTGACATTATATCTATAATGCCTCCTGATTGGCTGGAAGAGCTATTTGAAAGAAATTACGGGATTCCTTGAGGTCATGTGATCCTTCCTTCTTTTTTCTGCCATGTGGCTAATGTTATTTTTGCAGGTTCTGCTAAACCGAACAACCCAACATTCAAGTTCTAGCAGTAACAAACTTTTAGCAAGTTCTGACTCAACTATAGTGTTATGGGTTTGGTCCGCTCATCTCTAGCGTTCACTCTGGGATATAAATAATATTTTCCCTTTGCTCTACAGGTCTTCCATTAACTCTCCTGCACATAACGGACAACAAAGGAAAAACACATGCTGGGTGCACAAGGGGAGGTGAAGGTAAACCTCCTTGAATGCAGCAAGGTTTAAAGGCACAGGGCCAGACCAGGCAGCGGCTTGGATAGTATGAGAGGGAGAAAAGGAAAAGAGTGCAGGGACTGAAGCATGGCAGCAGGGACAACATTAGGGATATACAGTGCTCCTTATACCTTTTAGAAGACTGAAACATAAGAGGTAGAGGGGACTCTCACTGCTGGGCACAGTATTCCTTGAGCATACACTTTTTATGAAGATGGGAAAAGAAATGCAAGATTTTTTTATATACTGTGTACATAGGCACTCACTTTCCCATTAAAAAATATATATATAATATCTAGGGATGAGCTAATCGAATCTGACGAATCTAAATTAGTTCAGAATTTCAGGAAAAATTTGCTTTGCAACTTATCCGAATATCACCGCAATTTGATCGCACAAATTGCTTAATTAAACTTCATTTACTGCGGTCCAGGCTTCAGGGCATCCAAAATGGTGGATCCACATGTGAGGACATGGGGTAAGGAATGCTGGGAAGGCGGGAACAAGGGCAGCTTGCAGACTATCAGAAGCCAGCCACCCCTGTGATGTTACAGCCTTATATAATCGTCAGCCATCCTGCGGCCAGTCACTTCAGCATTCTATTGCAGAGAGAGGGACAGAGAGCAGTGTGTTGCACAGAAAAGCATTTTTTACAACAGCGATTCACCTCAAGCCCAAATCCAGCCTAGAAGCACTGATAGGGAAGGGAGAGAGATTGAGAGAGAAAGTGCAATTTTGGGTGTACTACACAATGACTGTGTGCTGCAGCACTGGTGTGTACAACAACTGAAAAGCTAATAGTAGCCAGCCAGTTAGGATGAGTAGGGTACTAAAAGCCATAATCACATGCTATTAGTTCCTAATACAGGTTGCGTAGCAAAGAACATTGTCTATTAAGTGTAACCTGTGCGTACATAGTTCCTGTTAAAGTCTTAAGGGTTTAGTTACTATGAAAGGCCAGCCAAAAGTACACACCTGCTGCTGTTCTAGACAAATACCATTTTAAGCGTAGTGTAGCATATTGTGCTGCCCTCTTAAGTGCATACCACATCTGTACATCTACATGGTGTACCATTTTGTTCCTGTTACAATCCTAAGGGACCAGTTACTGTGAAAGGCCAGCCAAAAGTATACACCTGCAGCTGTTCTAAACAAATACCATTTTAAGCATAGTGTAGCGTATTGTACTCCCTCTTAACCTCCTGAGCGGTTATCCCGAGCGTGACTCGGGGTTAACTTTCCCTGCCAGGATCGGTAACCCCGAGTCACGCTCGGGGTAGAATTGCAGAGTTCCCGGCCGGGCTGCACGATATGTCGCAAAAGCAATGTGATATAGCGATGCGGCCCCCCGGGAAAACTTGCGATTATCTGCTCTGGTCGGCTCCCGTTGCGGGGGCTGGCCAGAGCAGGTAAAGAAAAATACTAAAAGTCAGTGTTTCCCTACCAGGGGGCCTCCAGCTGTTGCAAAACTACAACTCTCAGCATGCCCGATCAGCCAAAGGCTGTCCGGGCATGCTGGGAGTAGTAGTTTCACAACAGCTGGAGGCCCCCTGGTAGAAAAACACTGAGATAAGTGTAAAAGGAAGAAGTAGTAAAATAAAAAAAAACTTTTGCTCACCTAGTCCCGGTCCCTGCAGATGCCGTTCCCCTCCGTGCGGTCCGGGGTGTCCTCTCTTCACTATTCATCTTCTAGGACCTTTCACTTTTCAGCCAATCACAGGCCGCAGTGGTATAAAGCCTGTGATTGGCTGAAGGGGAAAGGACTTGTTCTGCAGCAAATACACTAGGTTTGAAATCTGCCGGCAAACCCAGTGTATGCTGCTGCAGGACAAGGTGACAAGGGGGGGGGGGGGGGAGGGGATGAATGTGAAAAAGGGGGGAATGTGACAGAGGGGGGGATGTGACAAGGGGGGGGGAATGTGACAAGGGGGGAATGTGACAAGGGGGGGAATGTGACTGGGGGGATGTGACAGGGGGGAGGGGAATGTGACATGAAGGGGGATGTGACAGGGGGGGAGGGGAATGTGACATGAAGGGGGGATGTGACAAGGGGGGGGGTGTGACAGGGGGAGGGGAATGTAACATGAAGGGGGAGAATGTGACAAGGGGGGGAATGTGACAAGGGGGGGAATGTGACAAGGGGGGAGAATGTGACAAGGAGGGGGGAGAATGTGACAAGGTGGGGGGAGAATGTGACAAGGGAGAGGGGAATGTGACGGGGGAGATGTGAAATGGGCGGAGGGAGATGTGAAATTCAGTTTAAAAAAATTGTACCGCTTTTGGTACACATTTCCAGACAGAATCATACCGCCAGGGAGGTTAAGTGCATACCATATCTGTACATCTATGTGGTGTACCATTTTGTTCCTGTTATAGTCCTAAGTGACCAGTTACTGTGAAAGGCCAGCCAAAAGTATACACCTGCTGCTGTTCTGGACAAATACCGTTTTAAGCGTAGTGGAATGTATTGTATTCACATAATATACACACTAAGTATGTCAGACAGAGAAGTGCCAGGACGTACACAGAGAAGTGGCAGAAGCCTAGATTCATCAGGTGCAGGCAGAGGTCGCAGCAGACTATCAGAAGCCAGCCACCCCTGTGATGTTACAGCCTTATATAATCGTCAGCCATCCTGCAGCCAGTCACTTCTGCATTCTATTGCAGAGAGAGGGACAGAGAGCAGTGTGTTGCACAGAAAAGCATTTTTTACAACAGCAATTCACCTCAAGCCCAAATCCAGCCTAGAAGCACTGATAGGGAAGGGAGAGAGATTGAGAGAGAAAGTGCAATTTTTGGTGTACTACACAACGACTGTGTGCTGCTGTGAAAGGCCAGCCAAAAGTATACACCTGCTGCTGTTCTGGACAAATACCGTTTTAAGCGTAGTGGAACGAATTGTACTCCCCAAATATACACACTTAGTATGTCAGACAGAGAAGTGCCAGGGCGTACACAGAGGAGTGGCAGAAGCCTAGATTCATCAGGTGCAGGCAGAGGTTGCAGCAGATTAGGGGTGACTGGCAGCAGGCGTTGCAGCGAGAGGCCTGAGCTCCTGGTATTAGCTAGCAGTTGTGTCTCGAACAGCAACCGTTCTGCTGTCATTGACTGGTTAACTGGGTCATCCACTTCATCACAAGTGACATCTGACACCCCCAGTCAACAGTCAGTGGTATGCTGTTCCCTCCCCCATAGTAGTATCCAATGCTGTGGGTTCAGCTCCACTTTTTAGTCAGGACAATCTTCTAGAGGACAGTCAGCAGCCACTGCCCAGCCAAGATGTGGAGGAGACATCCCCTGCTTCTTTCGCTAGGCTGGCAATAGTGATGAGGAGAGTGGCATGATAGGTGGTTGTTACGCCGAACGCTCCGGGTCCCCGCTCCTCCCCGGAGCGCTCGCTACACCTTCCTCACTGCAGCGCTCCGGTCGGTTCCACGGACCCGGGGCGCTGCGATACTGCCTCCGGCCGGGATGCGATTCGCGATGCGGGTAGCGCCCGCTCGCGATGCGCACCCCGGCTCCCGTACCTGACTCGCTCTCCGTCAGTTCTGTCCCGGCGCGCGCGGCCCCGCTCCCTAGGGCGCGCGCGCGCCGGGTCTTTGCGATTTAAAGGGCCACTGCGCCGCTGATTGGCGCAGTGGTTCCAATTAGTGTTTGCACCTGTGCACTTCCCTATATCACCTCACTTCCCCTTCACTCCCTCGCCGGATCTTGTTGCCATCGTGCCAGTGAAAGCGTTTCCTTGTGTGTTCCTAGCCTGTGTTCCAGACCTCCTGCCGTTGCCCCTGACTACGATCCTTGCTGCCTGCCCCGACCTTCTGCTACGTCCGACCTTGCTTCTGTCTACTCCCTTGTACCGCGCCTTTCTTCAGCAGCCAGAGAGGTTGAGCCGTTGCTAGGGGATACGACCTGGTCACTACCGCCGCAGCAAGACCATCCCGCTTTGCGGCGGGCTCTGGTGAAAACCAGTAGTGACTTAGAACCGATCCTCTAGCACGGTCCACGCCAATCCCTCTCTGGCACAGAGGATCCACTACCTGCCAGCCGGCATCGTGACAGTAGATCCGGCCATGGATCCCGCTGAAGTTCCTCTGCCAGTTGTCGCTGACCTCACCACGGTGGTCGCCCAGCAGTCACAACAGATAGCGCAACAAGGCCAACAGCTGTCTCAACTGACTGTTATGCTACAACAGTTGCTACCACAGCTCCAGCAATCATCTCCTCCGCCAGCTCCTGCACCTCCTCCGCAGCGAGTGGCCGCTTCTGGACTACGACTATCCTTGCCGGATAAATTTGATGGGGACTCAAAGTTTTGCCGTGGCTTTCTTTCCCAATGTTCATTACACTTGGAGATGATGTCGGACCAGTTCCCCACTGAAAGGTCTAAGGTGGCTTTCGTAGTCAGCCTGCTGTCTGGAAAAGCCCTGGCTTGGGCCACACCGCTCTGGGACCGCAATGACCCCGTCACTGCCTCTGTACACTCCTTCTTCTCGGAAATTCGAAGTGTCTTTGAGGAACCTGCCCGAGCCTCTTCTGCTGAGACTGCCCTGTTGAACCTGGTCCAGGGTAATTCTTCCGTTGGCGAGTATGCCGTACAATTCCGTACTCTTGCTTCAGAATTATCCTGGAATAATGAGGCACTCTGCGCGACCTTTAAAAAAGGCCTATCCAGCAACATTAAAGATGTTCTGGCCGCACGAGAAATCCCTGCTAATCTACATGAACTCATCCACCTAGCCACTCGCATTGACATGCGTTTTTCCGAAAGGCGTCAGGAGCTCCGCCAGGATATGGACTCTGTTCGCACGAGGCGTTTCTTCTCCCCGGCTCCTCTCTCCTCTGGTCCCCTGCAATCTGTTCCTGTGCCTCCCGCCGTGGAGGCTATGCAGGTCGACCGGTCTCGCCTGACACCTCAAGAGAGGACACGACGCCGCATGGAGAATCTCTGCCTGTACTGTGCTAGTACCGAACACTTCCTGAAGGATTGTCCTATCCGTCCTCCCCGCCTGGAAAGACGTACGCTGACTTCGCACAAAGGTGAGACAGTCCTTGATGTCTACTCTGCTTCTCCACGTCTTACTGTGCCTGTGCGGATGTCTGCCTCTGCCTTCTCCTTCTCTGCTGTGGCCTTCTTGGACTCGGGATCTGCAGGAAATTTTATTTTGGCCTCTCTCGTCAACAGGTTCAACATCCCGGTGACCAGTCTCGCCAGACCCCTCTACATCAATTGTGTAAACAATGAAAGATTGGACTGTACTATACGTTTCCGCACGGAGCCCCTTCTAATGTGCATCGGATCTCATCACGAGAGGATTGAACTTTTGGTCCTCCCCAATTGCACTTCTGAAATTCTCCTTGGACTTCCCTGGCTTCAACTCCATTCCCCAACCCTGGATTGGTCCACTGGGGAGATCAAGAGTTGGGGGCCCTCTTGTTCCAAGGACTGTCTAAAACCGGTTCCCAGTAACCCTTGCCGTGACTCTGTGGTTCCTCATGTAACCGGTCTCCCTAAGGCCTATATGGACTTTGCGGACGTTTTTTGCAAAAAACAAGCCGAGACTCTACCTCCTCACAGGCCTTATGATTGTCCTATTGACCTCCTCCCGGGCACTACTCCACCCCGGGGCAGAATCTATCCTCTGTCCGTCCCAGAGACTCTTGCCATGTCTGAATACGTCCAGGAAAATTTAAAAAAGGGCTTTATCCGTAAATCCTCCTCTCCTGCCGGAGCCGGATTTTTCTTTGTGTCCAAAAAAGATGGCTCCCTACGTCCTTGCATTGACTACCGCGGTCTTAATAAAATCACGGTTAAGAACCGCTACCCCCTACCCCTCATCTCTGAACTCTTTGATCGTCTCCAAGGTGCCCATATTTTTACCAAACTGGACTTAAGAGGTGCTTATAATCTCATCCGCATCAGAGAGGGGGATGAATGGAAAACGGCATTTAACACCAGAGATGGACACTTTGAGTATCTGGTCATGCCCTTTGGCCTGTGCAACGCCCCTGCCGTCTTCCAAGACTTTGTTAATGAAATTTTTCGTGATCTCCTATACTCCTGTGTTGTTGTATATCTGGACGATATCCTGATTTTTTCTGCCAATCTAGAAGAACACCGCCAGCATGTCCGTATGGTTCTTCAGAGACTTCGTGACAATCAACTCTATGCCAAAATAGAGAAATGTCTGTTTGAATGCCAATCTCTTCCTTTTCTAGGATACTTGGTCTCTGGCCAGGGACTACAAATGGACCCAGATAAACTCTCTGCCGTCTTAGATTGGCCACGCCCCTCCGGACTCCGTGCCATCCAACGTTTTTTGGGGTTCGCCAATTATTACAGGCAATTTATTCCACATTTTTCTACCATTGTGGCTCCTATTGTGGCTTTAACCAAAAAAAATGCCGATCCCAAGTCTTGGCCCCCTCAAGCGGAAGACGCCTTTAAACGACTCAAGTCTGCCTTTTCTTCGGCTCCCGTGCTCTCCAGACCTGACCCATCTAAACCCTTCCTATTGGAGGTTGATGCCTCCTCAGTGGGAGCTGGAGCTGTCCTTCTACAAAAAAACTCTTCCGGGCATGCTGTTACTTGTGGTTTTTTTTCTAGGACCTTCTCTCCGGCGGAGAGGAACTACTCCATCGGGGATCGAGAGCTTCTAGCCATTAAATTAGCACTTGAGGAATGGAGGCATCTGCTGGAGGGATCAAGATTTCCAGTTATTATTTACACCGATCACAAGAACCTCTCCTACCTCCAGTCTGCCCAACGGCTGAATCCTCGTCAGGCCAGGTGGTCTCTGTTCTTTGCCCGATTTAATTTTGAAATTCACTTTCGGCCTGCTGATAAGAACATTAGGGCCGATGCTCTCTCTCGTTCCTCAGATGCTTCTGAAATTGAACCCTCTCCTCAACACATCATTCCTCCTGACTGCCTGATTTCCACTTCTCCAGCCTCCATCAGGCAAACTCCTCCAGGAAAGACCTTTGTTTCTCCACGCCAACGCCTCGGAATCCTCAAATGGGGTCACTCCTCCCATCTCGCAGGTCATGCGGGCATCAAGAAATCTGTGCAACTCATCTCTCGCTTCTATTGGTGGCCGACTCTAGAGACTGATGTGGTGGACTTTGTGCGAGCCTGCACTATCTGTGCCCGGGATAAGACTCCTCGCCAGAAGCCCGCTGGTTTTCTTCATCCTCTACCTGTCCCCGAACAACCTTGGTCTCTGATTGGTATGGATTTTATTACTGATTTACCCCCATCCCATGGCAACACTGTTATTTGGGTGGTCGTTGATCGATTCTCCAAAATGGCACATTTCATCCCTCTTCCTGGTCTTCCTTCAGCGCCTCAGTTGGCTAAACAATTTTTTGTACACATTTTTTGTCTTCACGGGTTGCCTACGCAGATCGTCTCGGATAGAGGCGTCCAATTTGTGTCTAAATTCTGGAGGGCTCTCTGTAAACAACTCAAGATTAAATTAAATTTTTCTTCTGCATACCATCCTCAATCCAATGGACAAGTAGAAAGAATTAACCAGGTCTTGGGTGACTATTTACGACATTTTGTTTCCTCCCGCCAGGATGACTGGGCAGATCTTCTACCTTGGGCCGAATTCTCGTATAATTTCAGAATCTCTGAATCTTCCTCCAAATCCCCGTTTTTCGTGGTGTACGGCCGTCACCCTCTTCCCCCCCTCCCTACCCCCTTGCCCTCTGGTCTGCCCGCTGTGGATGAAATTTCTCGTGATCTTTCCATCATATGGAGAGAGACCCAAAATTCTCTCTTACAGGCTTCTTCACGCATGAAGAGATTCGCGGATAAGAAAAGAAGAGCTCCTCCCATTTTTTCCCCTGGAGACAAGGTATGGCTCTCCGCTAAATATGTCCGCTTCCGTGTCCCTAGCTATAAGTTGGGACCCCGCTATCTTGGTCCTTTCAAGATTTTGCGCCAGATTAATCCTGTCTCTTACAAACTTCTTCTTCCTCCTTCTCTTCGTATTCCTAATGCCTTTCACGTTTCTCTTCTTAAACCACTTATCATTAACCGTTTCTCTCCCAAATCTGTTTCCCCCACTCCTGTCTCCGGCTCCTCGGACATCTTCTCCGTCAAAGAAATTTTAGCATCTAAAAAGGTCAGAGGGAAAACCTTCTTTTTAGTGGATTGGGAGGGTTGTGGTCCAGAAGAGAGGTCCTGGGAACCTGAGGACAATATCCTGGACAAAAGTCTGATCCTCAGGTTCTCAGGCTCCAAGAAGAGGGGGAGACCCAAGGGGGGGGGTACTGTTACGCCGAACGCTCCGGGTCCCCGCTCCTCCCCGGAGCGCTCGCTACACCTTCCTCACTGCAGCGCTCCGGTCGGTTCCACGGACCCGGGGCGCTGCGATACTGCCTCCGGCCGGGATGCGATTCGCGATGCGGGTAGCGCCCGCTCGCGATGCGCACCCCGGCTCCCGTACCTGACTCGCTCTCCGTCAGTTCTGTCCCGGCGCGCGCGGCCCCGCTCCCTAGGGCGCGCGCGCACCGGGTCTTTGCGATTTAAAGGGCCACTGCGCCGCTGATTGGCGCAGTGGTTCCAATTAGTGTTTGCACCTGTGCACTTCCCTATATCACCTCACTTCCCCTTCACTCCCTCGCCGGATCTTGTTGCCATCGTGCCAGTGAAAGCGTTTCCTTGTGTGTTCCTAGCCTGTGTTCCAGACCTCCTGCCGTTGCCCCTGACTACGATCCTTGCTGCCTGCCCCGACCTTCTGCTACGTCCGACCTTGCTTCTGTCTACTCCCTTGTACCGCGCCTTTCTTCAGCAGCCAGAGAGGTTGAGCCGTTGCTAGGGGATACGACCTGGTCACTACCGCCGCAGCAAGACCATCCCGCTTTGCGGCGGGCTCTGGTGAAAACCAGTAGTGACTTAGAACCGATCCTCTAGCACGGTCCACGCCAATCCCTCTCTGGCACAGAGGATCCACTACCTGCCAGCCGGCATCGTGACAGTGGTGTTGGGAGCGTTCAGGCTCCTGAAGCACACACTGTTGAGGAACCTAAGGAGGACATCAGTGACGTGCAGACACAACTCGATGATGATTAAGCCAATCACACTTGGGAGCCGGGTGCAGAAGGGGCTTTATCATCATCAGGAGAAGAGGATGGCAGGTTGCCCCTGAGGCAGCAGTTGAGCAAGCAAGGTGGTAACATGGTTGGGAGTCAGCCTGGTGGCAGCACTGGGAAGTCTGGAGCCAAATGTGCCAGGGGTAAAACACTTGCTTTTTGGCAGCCTACCTGCCTGGGAGGTAGTGGAACAGGGGTCCCTGGAGTCGGCGGCAGTAGCAGTCAGTCAGTGCGGACTGTTGGTTAGTGTTGCTCGCGAATATTCGCAATGCGAATTTTATTCACGAATATTGCATATTCGCGAATTTGCGAATATTCGCAAATATAGCACTATATATTCGTAATTACGAATATTCATTTTTTTTTAATTATTATATTTTTTATCACAGTACACATCACAGTGATCATCCCTCTCTGCTTCCAGCTTGTGTGGTGTAAAGAAGGCTCTAATACTACTGTGTGAGACTGGCGTGCTAATTTTCACATATGCGAATTTTCGCCTATGCTAATTTATATATATGCCAATTTTCGCATATGCTAATTTTCGCATACGCAAATTTTTGCATATACGAAAATAAAACGCGAATATTACGAATATGCGAATTTAGCGAATATATTACGAATATTCGTCCATATATTCGCGAATTCGAATATGGCCTATGCCGCTCAACACTACTGTTGGTGGGAAAATCAGCTACTCTGCGGTGTGGCAGTTTTTCATCAAGCATCCGGAGGATGTTAACATGGCCACATGCAATATCTTTAATCTTTTTAATTGTGAGGCCCTTTGGTCAGGCTGTCGTCACCTCCAGGCTGTGTCATTCTGTCACCATATGGTCTCATCTTGCTGCTGCCACCTCCAGGCTTGGTCATTCTGCCACATTTTGATCTCCTTATGCTGGTGCTACCTCCAGGCTGTGTCATTGTGCCGCATGTGGTCTCTTCATGCTGCATGCACATTACATAACATTTTTATGTTAATCTATTTAAAATCTTCAATAAAAATTTTGAAATACAGTATATCTTTCATCTTTTCTATTGTGAGGCCCTATGGTCTCCTCATGCTGCTGGCACATTACTTAACATTTTTTATGTTAATCTATTTAAAATCTTAAATATTAAAATTTTGAAATGCAATATATCTTTAATCTTTTCAATTGTGAGGACCTATGGTCTCCTCTTGCTTCTGCCACCTCCAGGCTTGGTCATTTTGTCACTATATGGTCTCCGTATGATCCTGCCACCTCCAGACTGTGTCGTTGTGCTGCCATGTGGTCTCCTCATGCTGCTGGCATATTACATAATATTTTTAAATAATAAATAATTTTAATTAATTTTAATAAATTAATTTTAATTAATCATTTTTATAAAAATGCCCCGCCAGCCTACCATGTGGGCAGGGCATGGCGTTGTCACCTTGTCCATCACATGGTTTGCCTTGGTGACGGATTCACACAGGGGAGGAACTGCTAAAAGTCATTCATCAAGTAATCGAATCATGACTCCATGAAAACTGGAAATGGGAACCATGGTGACCGACAACGGGAAGAACATCTTGTCTGTGCTGCTTCAAGGAAGCCTGAGACATGCGCCCTGCATTGCACACATGTTCAATCTGGTTGTCAAGCGATTCCTGAAGTGTTACCCCCATCTGCAAGATATCCTAACAATAGAAAGAAAACTTTGCATGCACTTCAGCCACTTGTACACCGCAAAGCACACCCTCCTTGAGCTGCAGCATCAGAACAGTATCCCCCAACATAGTCTGTTTTGCGACATTTCCACACATTGGAATTCCACCCTCCATATGTTGGACCGACTATACGAACAGAGAAAATCATCACTGATTTCATGATGATCCAAGCGGATAGGGGGACTCCCCTGTGTAACTTCAATGTCAACCATTGGCAGCTCATACGTGACACCTGGCGTGTGCTCAGGCCCTTTGAGGAAGCCACATTATTAGTCAGTTGCCAAGATTATGGGAGGAACGACCTCATTCCACTGCTTCATATCTTATAACACATGTTAGAAACAATGGCTGGTTAGGGCACTGGAGATGTGGCTCCTACATCTCGAGGCCACATGAGCACTGTGGGGGATAAACTGGAGGAGGAAGGGGAGGGGGACAGTGGAGCACAGGCAACATTTTGCAAAATGGGTGGCCATCTGACAGGAGAAGAGGAGCAGGCTGTGGAGCTAGAGGGTGATAAGGAAGACGAGACAAAGGACCCAGACACAACGTGGCCATGTGGTCTCCTCATGTTGCTGGCACATTAATTAAAAAATGTTATGCTAATCTATTTGAAATCTTCAATTTAAATGTGAAAAAAAATATCTTTAAACTTTCCATCTTTATGAGGCCCTATGGTCTCGTCAAGCTGTTGCCACCTCCAGGCTGGGTTGTTCTGCCACTATATGGTCTCCTCTTGCTGCTGCCAATTCCAGGCTGTGTCATTCTGCCACATAATGGTCTCCTCATGCTGCTGCCACCTCCAGGCTGTGTCATTGTGCCATCATATGGTCTCCTCATGCTTTGGCACCTAAAATTAAAATTTTACAATTTTTATCTATCTAAAATCTTCTATTTAAATTTTACTAAATATCTTTGCTCTTTTCTATTGTAAGACCCTATGGTCTCGTCAGGCTGCTGTAACCTCTAGGCTCTGTCATTGTGCCGCCATGTGACTCCTTGTAAGATTGGGTTTTGTGGTAATACAGTATTAGTTCAAAGTAAACGCTTTGTGCACCCGAGACAGTAAACTTGTGAATCTAATCAAAATTTAATTAAAAAAAATTTATGTAATCTTTTCAAGTCTGAGGCCCAATGGTCGTCGATTACAATGAACCATAACTGATTAAATGAAACATTCGCACTCTCACAGTTTGGGGCCGCTGAAAGGCAGGGACTGGAACAGGTGGTAGCTCGCCTGGCAGAGGACAGCCAGCTCGATTTTAAGATACAAGTACTAGCTTTTTCACTGCAGCCACTTCTAGCTTTATGCGACCACTTATTCAACAACACAGAAGCTTAATGTGCTCCTGTCCAAGTTGCTGGTACTGCAGTTCTTCCTTTTTCAATTGGACACTCTGAGCATGGGGGTGTGCTGAGAGGCAGGGGCTGGGACAGGCGGTAGCCTGCCTCCCGGCAGACTGCCAGCTCGATTTTAAAATACAACTAGGAGCTTTTCCATAGTTTACACTGCAGCAATCATAATATGCATGAAAATACACTATGCAAATTAAGCCTTATACTGATGGATACTCCTTATACTGATGAATAACACCTTAACCCCTTAACGACGCAGGACGTCCTGCGCCGGCTCCCGCGATATGAAGCGGGGTCGTGCTGCGACCCCGCATCACATCACGTCGTTCCCGGCGCTCATCAACGGCCGAAACCCGCGGCTAATACCACACATCGCCGATCTTGGCAATGTGCGGTATTAACCCTTTAGAAGCGGCGGTCAATGCTGACCGCCGCTTCTGAAGCGAAAGTGAAAGTATCCCGGCTTGTCAGTCGGGCTGTTCGGTACCGCCGCGGTGAAATCACGGCGTCCCGAACAGCTTACAGGACACCGGGAGGGCCCTTACCTGCCTCCTCGGTGTCCGATCGACGAATGACTGCTCCGTGCCTGAGATCCAGGCAGGAACAGTCAAGCGCCGATAACACTGATCACAGGCGTGTTAATACACGCCAGTGATCAGCATAGGAGATCAGTGTGTGCAGTGTTATAGGTCCCTATGGGACCTATAACACTGCAAAAAAAAGTTACAAAAAAGTGTTAATAAAGGTCATTTAACCCCTTCTCTAATAAACGTTTGAATCACCCCCCTTTTCCCATAAAAAAAATAAAACAGTGTAAATAAAAAAGAAAAATAGATCATTAATTAAATCACACGATCAATGGCGTACGTGGCAAAAAAATCCAAAGTCCAAAAAAGCTTATTTTGGTCACTTTTTATACCATTAAAAAATGAATAAAAAGTGATCAAAAAGTCCGATCAAAGCAAAAATCCTACCGTTAAAAACTTCACATCACGGCGCAAAAAATGAGCCCTCAAACCGCCCTGTACGTGGAAAAAAAAAAAAAGTTATAGGGGTCAGAATATGACATTTTTAAACGTATGAATTTTCCTGCATGAAGTTATGATTTTTTCCAGCAGTACGACAAAATCAAACCTATATAAGTAGGGTATCATTTTAAACGTATGGACCTACAGAACAATGATAAGGTGTAATTTTTACCGAAATATGCACTGCGTAGAAACGGAAGCCCCCAAAAGTTGCAATATTGTGTTTTTTCTTCGATTTTGTCGCACAATGATTTTTTTTTTCCGTTTCGCTGTGAATTTGTGGGTAAAATGACTAATGTCACTGGAAAGTAGAATTCGTGACGCAAAAAATAAGCCATAATATGGATTTTTAGGTGGAAAATTTAGAGGGTTATGATTTTTAAAAGTAAGGAGGAAAAAACGAAAGTGCAAAAATGGAAAAACCCTGAGTCCTTACAGTTCCCGGCGAACTTAGCATGTTCGCGTTCACATCACCGGGAATGCAAACACATATGTGAAGTTCGATTCGCCCCCTATACATTGCGGTAAATTTTGACCCTATGAGTCAGAGTCAGCAGACACATTACAGCCAATCAGCAGCAGTCCCTCCCTTCCAGACCCTCCTACCTACTGCACGGACGCCATTTTACCTTCATTCGGCATGCTGCAGGCTTAGAAAGTGGAGGGACAGAGAAGCTGCTCCTGCTGTAATAGGATAAGTGATAGCTAGGTTGCTGCTAGGTGGTGTATTCAGGGTCCACTTTACTCCTAAAGCACTAGTCTAACATCTGCTTTAAGGACAGCACCCAAAAAAGCCCTTTTTAGGGCTCAAATATGAGTCTGTGTGTCTTGCAACAGCTGGAGGCAAACTGGTTGGGAGGGAACTGCTGGTTAAAAGGGGTACTCCAGTGTAAAACTTAAGTTCCTTCAAGCAACTAACTACAGTATTAAAAGGGCTATAAGTTCAGTCCGTGTGTCTTGCAACAGCTGGAGGCACCCTGGTTGGGAGGGGACCGCTGGTTAAAAGGGGTACTTCAATGTAAAACTTAAGTTCCTTCAAGCAACTAACTACAGTATTAAAAGGGCTATAAGTTCAGTCTGTGTGTCTTGCAACAGCTGGAGGCACCCTGGTTGGGAGGGGAACGCTGGTTAAAAGAGGTTCTCCAGTGTAAAACTTAATTTCCTTCAAGCAACTAACTACAGTATTAAAAGGGCTATAAGTTGAGCCCGTGTGTCTTGCAACTGCTGGTTGGGGACCTTTGCTTAAAAGGGGAACTCTGCTGGCAACCTTTTTTGCTCATTGTCACACTAGTGCAAATCACATTTGGTGTGACAGTTGTTCAAATAAAAATTAAAAAAAACCTTTTTTGGCTGTGAAATAAAACCAGTGCTGCCTAAAGGGGGGCTCTATGTGCTGCCTAATGGGGGGGATCTAAATATGTGCTGCCTCTAGGGGGCTCTATGTGCTGCCTAAAGGGAGGCTTTAACTATATGCTGCCTAATATGGGGGAATCTATGTTTTGCCTAAAGGGGGGCTCTATGTGCTGCCTAAAGGGGGCTCTAACTATGTGCTGGCTAACATGGGGGAATCTATGTGCTGCCTAAAGGGGGGATCTAACTATGTGATGCCTAAAGGGGGGATCTAACTATGTGATGCCTAAAGGGGGCTCTATGTGCTGCCTAAAGGGAGGCTCTACCTATATGCTGCCTAATATGGGGGAATCTATGTTTTGCCTAAAGGGGGGCTCTATGTGCTGCCTAAAGGGGGCTCTAACTATGTGCTGGCTAACATGGGGGAATCTATGTGCTGCCTGAAGGGGATCTAACTATGTGATGCCTAAAGGAGGGCTCTATGTGCTGCCTAAAGAGGGCTAAAGCACATTATTCCAAAGTATTGAATTTAGGAATAATAGGTGATTTATTCCCTTTATGGATTAAAACCAGACTCTGCATCAACTATGTAATTTTCCATGGGAGTTTTGCCATGGATCCCCCTCCAGCACGCCACAGTCCAGGTATTAGTCCCCTTGAAACAACTTTTAAATCACTATTGTGGCCAGAAAGAGTCCCTGTGGGTTTTAAAATTCGCCTGCCCATTGAAGTTAATGGTGGTTCGCCCGGTTCGCCGGTTCGCAAACATTTGCGGAAGTTCGTCGTTCGCGAACCGAACTAGTGGCTGATCGTTACAGCGGTTCTGACACCCACATGTGATGCCTTTTTGGAAACTACACCCCTCATGGAAGGGGTATAGTGAGCCTTAACACCCCACAGATGTTTGAAGAATTTCCGTTAATTAGGCACATTAGGCACTGTCAGATATAAAACTTTTGCTATGTTGTAAAGCATGCAATAGGTTTTGCAACTGCTTTCATTAGAAAATTTTCAGTATTTCATACTGAAAAAGCCAGTCAAAGAACTGCCCCCCCCCCCCCCCCCGCCTTCTGGAATGCATTCAGTGCTTCTGTGAACACTGCTTCGTCCTGGACTCCAGGACGTTTTGGAGGGGGGGAGGGGCTGTACACAATGCAGACATCAATGAGAGAGGCAGAAACATGCATTGCAGATGAAAAAGTAAGTGTCCATGCATGTACGTGTGTGCGTGTGTGTGTGTGTGTGTGTGAATATATATGTATGTGTGTATATCAGTGTGTCTATCTAATGTGTATGTGTAAGAATATATGAAGCCAGTGTGTGTGTGTGTGTGTGTGTGTGTGTGTGTGTGTAATAAAGGGGGACTACAATCATATCCTCCAGCTGTTTCAAAACTAAAACTCCCAGCATGCTTGCACAGCCAAATGATGTGTTGGCATGCTGGGAGCTGTAGTTTTGCAACAGCTGGAGGCACCCTTGTTGGGAAGCACTGAACTGAGGAGAGGGAGGGGGAGGAGGGGGAGTGGTTATCACAGTGAGTACCCGCCTCCCTGCTTCTGGTGGACAAAATTAAGGTATTTCAGAAATAAAGCTAATTCTGAGAGAAATGTAGGTCACAGACACCTACAAAGTACATGTACATGATCAGGATGAGATACTAAGCAACATATAACAGTTTTGTTTTTGTGAGTGATCTGACGGGTAAGCTTTAAAGATGGACGTAAAAATGAAAAAAAAAATCACTAAAATGCTGTTGTTATCCCAAATTTTTCATTTCCCCATAATTTGTAACACCATTTTTTAAGAATATATAAATACCCCACTACAGGGCTGAGAAGAGAATTAGCGCCATTGGGCTTTTGAAGAGAGAATTTGGCAAGAATTGAAGGCCATGTGTGTTTACAAAGCTCCATGGTGCCAGAACAGTGGAACCCCCCCCTCCACCCCCACACACACGTGACCCCATTTTGGAAACTACACCCCTCTAGGAATGTAATATGGGGTGCAGTGAGCATTTATACCCCACAGGTGTCTGACAGGTTTTTTGAACAGTGGTCCATGAAAATGAAAAATTTTATTTTTCATTTGCATAGCCCACTGTTCCAAAAGTCTGTTAAACTTCAGTGGGGTGTAAATTCTCATTGCGCCCCTTATTACATTTCATAAGGGGTGTACTTTCCGAAATAGGGTCACATGTGGGGTGGTTCCACTGTTCTGGCACCATGGGGGCTTTGTAAACGCACTTGGCCCGACTTTTGATTTCAAACAAATTCTGTCTCCAAAAGCCCAATGGCGCGCCTTCTCTTCTGAGTTTAATGCACCCACAGAGCACTTTACGTTCACAAATGAAGTATTTCCTTACTCGAGAGCTTAAAAGGAAAATGCAAATCCCAAATAAATTAAATATTGATATATATACAATATGTCTACTTTATGTTTGCATCATAAAGTTGACATGTTTTTACTTTTGGTAAAAAAATAAATGGAAGTTCTTCATAAAACTGAAGTCCTAAGCCGAGGATACTGAGCTACACATTACCCGATGTGCCAAATTCACTGTAGGCAAAAGAAAATACCAAAACAGTCCTACTAGGCTAAGGATAATAGAAAGAAAAAAAAGAAAGAAGAAAGAGATAAGGGATGTGTCCAATGATTTGATAAAAATTTATTGCACATGTTAATAGACAACATTAAAATACTATGTACTATGGTGTCTTCTGCAGGGCCCTTGCATCAGACAGATTTTGATTTAAAAGATAAGGATTGAATATATTATAGTAATAAAAATTAGATTAAAAAAAATATAAGCACCAATGATACATAATATTTCCCTATTGGATAAGTATATTTCAATAGCATTATAGTCTCTTCGCCGTAACTAGCGTATTGGAACAATGAGGTAACAAGATGATGTCCTCAGTACGAGTGACAAGTTATTCGCAATGTAATAGTGTTTGTAGGTTGTTCCTTATGGTTATGGCTCGGTGCACGCACTGCTTCTGGATTTGCAATAGTAGTTACAGTAGTGCGGATCCTCCGATTTAGCCAAAATTGGGGTATGGGTGCATATAGTATAATGGTGAGCCACGTTTTGGGGAGCCAAGTCCCCTTTTTCAATAGCTGCTACAAGTAGTTGTATAAGTAAAATGCCTGGGAAAGTAGTGGCATTTTATAACTGATGCTACAATACATCAGATAGGTGTCAGGTAAACAATGGACTGGATCACCTTAACCACACCTGGTAGTAAAATTCAGACTAAGATCTAGGTAATCATTAGAAAAAGGAAAGGAAGAAAAAGAGGAAAGTGTGAAAAAGTTGCATACATATTAAAATGAATAAACATTGTATCAATAAATAGAACATAACTGTTGCCTTAAATAGAATGAGATAAAATAAGAAATATATAAGTATAAAATACCCAGTGGTACTAATGTATATATTGAATATTTCATATAGAATGTATATATACATAAGAATAAATACTTAGATGAACTGTGTAAAATGTAGAGTGTGATAGTATTGTTATGTATAGCCTGCATTGTTGAATCATCTTGGTAGAGATCAATCCAATATGATTAAACAGAATTTATAAATAGGTTTTAAACAATTCAAAGAACTATAGATGGTTGAAGTGCTATACTATTCTTATGGAAATAGAACACCATGAGTTGTAATAAATGGGTGAAATAATTGGGAAAAGATAATGAATATAAAGAATATGGAATGTACTGTATAATATCATTCTACTGGAATGTATAATAAATATTTAATAGATTGTGTAAACATGGATAAAATTATATAGATAAAAATATGCACATGCATGTAGATATTGAATGTGCTGCATATGTGAACTATACAAGGATGATAATAATATCCATTAAAATATGCATAAAATATAGAAAGTGTACTTAATCCTCCCTGATGGGGATAAATATGAGAAAAGGAGTAATGAAAAATTGGATTATGTTATAATGAAATGGTGTTCATATTGGATGTGTGCACATGTTAAAACTGAACGAATCTCATATTTCTGTGATTGATAGAAATACCAGACTAACAAGTGGTCTAGGTCGCAGGGATCGTCTAGGCGTCGATAATATGACCAGGCTCAGGACAGGCCGTGCAGCCGAGCCCAACATGTCTAACTCATAAGAATCCAAACAACTCTAATTCTGCATTCAGTTCTCTGGGTTCCAAACTGCCAAATTCATAGATGTTTCCTGCTGGCCAGCAAACTGGAATAGAAGGTGCCCTGCAGCGATCATCTCCTCATCTGAAATCTGCATTACCTCACTGTTCCAATAAGCTAGTTATGGCGAAGATACTACAATGCTATAGAAACATACTTGCCAATAGGGGAATATTATTTATCAATGGTGCTTATATATATTTTTTATCTATTTTTTATTACTATAATATATTTAATCCTTATCTTTTAAATTGTAAGTCACGCCCCCTTGCATTAAAGGGATGGGGTGTGATGTCTAGAGGGGCGGGGCTATGATGTCACAAGCTCCCGGCAGCGGCTCCAGCGTTCGGCACCGCTCCAACAATTTGCTCCAAATGCTGAGCAGTGGAGTACCCCTTTAAGGTGAAAATGGGCTGGGTCCTTAAGGGGTTAAAGCAAGTTTTTCTATTGTATCTATCTAACCAGTAAGCAAGATATTAATTGATATAATTAAAATATTTGTATTGGTTTTAGATAAATGTAATTTGGAATTTGGATAGCTCAGAGAGTTTGCAGATATTTGTAGGAGAAAATCATTAGTATTACACATTCAAAGAGACTACATAGTTTCTGGAAACATTTTACAGTAATTGAATTGTTTAATTGTTTCTTTTATGTCATTTAGTCTAAGCAGTTTTCTGTTGTTATATTACACTATGTTAAGCAACAGAATTCCCAGTTCTATACAGTAACTATGCAGCTTTTATCTACTGTTTTATGTTTGCAGATATTAAAATTGTGCAGTTGGGAACATTTTTTGAGACTGGGCTCAACAGGCTTGTAGCCCATTAGCTCTACCCTAAACAACCCGTAATTAAGACAAGTATGCCAGTTACACAGATAAAATGAACAATCACATAGAAGCATTTAAGAGAAAGCTAAATAGTAAAAGAAAATATCCCACAAAGAGAATTATTTTATTAGTTCTTTGCAAACCATAACAGCTGCAATTTGTTGTATATGAAACTGTTTAAATTACTTTTGCAGTTTATGCATGGTCTTAGAATTGTTAGCTGAAATGCAAACTACAAAACATGATTTTGATATAGAAAACATATTGTCAATATTTGTTATTGCACTTGTTTTATTATCATAGACAATAAGTTACAAGTTGTTATGCATGGCAGGATTGGTTCTGCCGTGTTGTCTTCCAATATATTTTAATATGTAGGTAGTTGCTGGCAGCAGGGTTACATTATGCTGGACTGGTAGCTCATGATAGGTGGCCCTATTTAATTCATGCACACATGCACATAATGCACACAACAAATTTTGGCCTCAAAGGGGTACTCCACCCCAAGACATTTTATCCCCTATCCAAAGAATAGGAGATAAGATGTCTGATCGCAGGAGTCCCACCGCTTGGAACCCTACGATCTCTCCTGCAGCATCCTGTGTCATCTGCTGGATGGAACGAACTTCGCTCCATGCCTGATGACAGGCGCTAAAGGGGCTGGAGTATCGTGACACCACAACCCCGCCCCCTCATGACATCACGCCCCGACCCTTAATACAAGTCTATGGGAGAGGGCGTGGTGGCCATCACACCCCCTCCCATAGACTTGTATTGAGGGGGCAAAGTGTTTCATCACGAAGGGGTGGGACCATGATGTCACGATACTCCGTCCCCTGACACAGGGTGCTGCAGATGACACAGGGTGCTGCAGGAGAGATTGCGGGGGTACCAAGTGGCAGGACCCCCGTGATCACACATCTTATTCCCTATTCCACTGGCATTATTATTATTATTTTTTTGCCTACTTTATTGTTCCTGTTTTATTTTTATCATGCTATGCAACATAATATTCATGCAATTGTATAATATTGGCGTTGAAATATTTTATTGGGATACACATTTTAAATTTTAGTATTGTACCTTACTGTCTATTGACACTCTGGGTATGAAAACTTAAAGGTGTTGTCTGGTGAAAAATAACTTATCCCCTATCCAAGAATAAGGGATAAGCTATAGATCGCGGGGATCTCCAGCACAGGGTCCTGGCAGTCGGCTAGAAGGGGGCGTGCCGACCCTGAGCACTGGGACCCCACACGGAGCGCCAGCCAACATGCTGGCCACGGCTTCCGGCTTCCTGCGAGAGTCGGACGTCAGCCGGGGCCCTGTGCAGGAGATTGCAGGGGCTCCCAACGCTCTGACTTCCCGAGATCTATAACTTATCCCCTATCCTTAGATAGGGGATAAATTATTTATCACTAGACTACTCTTTTAATTTGCCAAAAAAAGAAAGAGCAATTTACCCATAATGCCATAACTCATAGGCTTCTAAGGAAGAACACAGTTGATGTTTTTCTATAAAATACTTAACAAAACAGAAGTCAGCATTAGAGATGAGTGAAATTTTGAAAAATTTGATTCGGCCGATTCGCCAAATTTTTCAAAAAAATTGGTTTTGATCAGAATTTATTTGCGGCTAATCTATATTAACAACGACTATTTCTGGACTACAGAGAGCCTCAATAGGGATGTATAACATTCTGCTTTATTCTAACATGCATATGGAGTGTGCTGGGGTAGTGAAAAAATACTGTTATTCAGAATGACATGCAGATTACCGGCATCGCTTTTAGAATCACTGCCGCAGAGCAACACAATGACAGAGCCTGGAGGTGGCATCAGTATGATTAGACAATATAGTGACTGAATGACACAGTGTGGAGGTGTTGGCAGCATGAGGAGACCATATAGTGGCTGAATGACACAGCCTGGAGTAGGCTGAAGCATGAGGAGACCATATAGTGTCTGAATGGCATAGCCTGGAGTTGGCAGCAGCATGAGTAGACACCAGGGCTTCACAATCCCTAAGATTAAAAGATGACTTCTGAAATATAAATGAAAGTTTTTGGGTAGCTAGTGCTACCGTGAGAGCATTTTTAGGCCCAGACCCAGGCCCAGCAGCATCAGTAAACCATATATCGGCTGAATGGCACAGCCTGGAGTTGGCTGAAGCATGAGGAGACCATGTAGTGTCTGAATAGCACAGCCTGGAGTAGGCAGCAGCAGGAGTAGACATTAGGGCTTCACAATCCTTAAGATTAAAAGATGAATTCTGAAATATAAATTGAAAATTTTGAGTTGCTAGTGCTACCATAACAACATTTTTAGGCCCAAACCCATGCCCAGCAGCATCAGTAAGCCATATATTGCCTGAATGACACAGCCTGGAGTTGGCTGGAGCATGAGGAGACCATATAGTGTCTGAATGGCACAGCCTGGAGTTGGCAGCAGCATAAGTAGACACTAGGGCTTCACAATCCCTAAGATTAAAAGATGACTTCTGAAATACAAATTAAAGTTTTTGGGTAGCTAGTGCTACCATAAGAACATTTTTAGGCCCAGGCCCAGCAGCATCAGTAAACCATATATTGGCTGAATGGCACAGCCTGGAGTAGGCTGAAGCATGAGGAGACCATGTAGTGTCTGAATAGCACAGCCTGGAGTAGGCAGCAGCATGAGTAGACATTAGAGCTTCACAATCCTTAAAGGAGTAGTCCAGTGGTGACTCAGTGGTTTACAACTTATCCCCTATCTTAAGGATAGGGGATAAGTTGCAGATCGCGGGGGTTCCGACCCCTGGGGCCCCCCGCGATCTCCTGTACGGAGCCCCGACAGCCCGCGGGAAGGGGGCGTGTCGACCTCCGCACGAAGCGGCGGCCGACACGCCCCCTCAATACAACTCTATGGCAGAGCCGAAGCGCTGCCTTCGGCAATCTCCGGCTCTGCCATTGAGATGTATTGAGGGGGCGTGTCGGCCGCCGCCTCGTGCGGGGGTCGACACCCGCTATCTCGGCGGAGAGCCGGGGCCCAGTACAGAGAGATCGCAGGGGGCCCCAGCAGTCGGACCCCCCGCGATCTCAAACTTATCCCCTATCCTTAGGATAGGGGATAAGTTTTTCACCACTGGACTACCCCTTTAAGAATAAAAGATGACTTCTGAAATATAAATTGAAGATTTTGGGTAGCTAGTGCTACCATAATTAAATTTTTAGGCCCAAACCCATGCCCAGCAGCATCAGTAAGCCATATATTGCCTGAATGACACAGCCTGGAGTTGGCTGGAGCATGAGGAGACCATATAGTGTCTGAATGGCCCAGCCTGGAGTTGGCAGCAGCATGAGTGGACACTAGGGCTTCACAATCCCTGAGAATAAAATATGAATTTTGAAATTTAAATTCAAGATTTAGGGTAGTTAGTGCTACCATAAATAAAATTTTTAGGGCCAGACCTAGGCCCAGCAGCATCAGTAAACCATGTATTGGCTGAATGGCACAGCCTGGAGTTGGCTGAAGCATGAGTAGACCACATAGTGTCTGAATGGCACAGCTTGGAGTTGGCAGAAGCATGAGGAGACCATTGAAATTTAAGAATTTTAAATAGAAATCTGTGATTTTTAAATTGAAATTGAGGATTTGAAATTGAAGTTTTTAACAAAGGACCAAATCTAACAAGGAGTCACTAACAATGTCCCATGGCAGTACAATGAGAGAGCCTGGAGGTGGGATCAGTAGGAGGAGACCAAATAGTGGCTGAATGAGACAGCCTGGAGTTGGCATCAGTATGAGGAGACCATATAGTGGCTGAATGACTGCCTGGAGTTTGTGGAAGTATGGGGAGACCATATAGTGTCTGAATGGCACAACCTTGATTTGGCTTAAGCATGAGGAGACCATATAGTGGCAGAATGGCACAGCCTGGAGTTGGCTGAAGCATGAGGAGACCATGTAGAGGCTGAATGGCACAGCCTGTAGGTGGCTGAAACATGAGGAGACCATATAGTGGTTGAATGGCACACGCTGGAGTTAGTGGCTGCATCAAGAAACCATATAGTGACTGAATGGCACAGCCTGGAGGTGGCTGACGCATGAGGAGACCATATAGTGGCTAAATGGCACAGCCCGGAGTTGGCTGAAGCATGAAGAGACTATATAGTGGTTGAATGGCACAGCCTGGAGGTGGTGAAGCATGAGGAGACCATATAGTGGCTGAATGGTACAGCCTGGAGGTGGTGAAGCATGAGGAGACCATATGGTGGCTAAATGGCACAGCCTGGAAGTGGTAAAGCATGCAGAGACCATATAGTGGCTGAATGTCACAGCCTGGAGTTGGCGGCAGCATGAGTAGAACATATAGTGGCTGAATGGCACAGCCTGGAGTTTGTGGCAGCATGAGGATACCATATAGTGTCTGAATGGCAGAGCCTGCTGGTGGCTGAAGCATGACGAGACCATATAGTGACTGAATGGCACAGCCTGTAGTTGGCTGAAGCATGAGGAGACTATATAGTGGCTGAATGGCATAGCCTGAAGGTGGTGAAGCATGAGGAGACCATATAGTGGCTGAATGGCACAGCCTGGAGGTGGCTGAAGCAGGAGGAGACCATATAATGGCTGAATGGCACAGCCTGAAGATGGCTGAAGCACGAAGAGACCATAAAGTGGCTGAAGGGCACAGCCTGGAGGTGGTGAAACATGGGGAGACCATATAGTTGCTGAATGGTACAGCCTGGAGGTGGTGAAGCATGAGGAGACCATACAGTGGCTGAATGGCACAGCCTAGAAGTGGTGAAGCATGAGGAGACCATATAGTGGCTGAATGGCACAGCCTGGAGTTGTTGGCAGCATGAGTAGAACATATAGTGGCTGAATAGCACAGCCTGGAGTTTGTGGCAGCATGAGGATACCATATAGTGGCTGAATGGCACAGCCTGGAGGGGGTGAAGCATGAGGATACCATATAGTGGCTGAATGGCACAGCCTGGAGGGGGTGAAGCATGAGGAGACCATATAGTGGCTGAATGGCACAGCCTGGAGGGGGTGAAGCATGAGGAGATCATATAGTGAACGCATGCAACAGCCTGGAGTTGGCAGAAGCATGAGGAAATATTGTGGCTGAATGAGTCAGCCTAGAGGTGCAGCAGAAACATCAGGAGTCCTGAAAGTGACCTGGTGAAAGAGTGGTGCGGTGGGTGGTAATACCAGAACCCGGTGATGAAGGTGGAAGAAAAAAGGTCTGATGCGGAGGAATATTTATAACTAGGGAGCAGCCCCTTAAATCTGTTTGGCACTATCCATATTTGTGAAGTGTTGGTGTGACACCATGGTCAATCTACTCTGATGCATCAGGCATTGGTGGGTTGAAATCCTGGCTGATCCATGTCTGATTCATCTTCACAAAGGTCAGTCTGTCCACATTTTTCGTGGACAGACGAGTTCTCCTTGGGGTGACTATGGCCCCCGCCACACTAAACACCCGCTCTGATGGCACACAGGACTGGCTGGGCAGGACAGCTTTTATAGGGCAAACTCTGCTAGTTGTAGCCACAAATCAAGTTTGGCTGCCCAGAAGTCCAGTGGATTTTCAAGGTGTGTTGGCATTGGCATGACAAGGTATGCCACCACCTGCTGGTTCAGGTCCTGGTCCTGTTGGCATGGTCATGTCAAGGTATGCTACCACCTGCTGGTTCAGGTCCTGGTACAGGTGTACCTGCTACTGATGAGTTGCTTCACTATGCGGGTGAAGAAAGCTACTCATCAGAGACTGAAGACTCAGGGTGCTGCTGGTGGAGCTGGTACTGCTCCTGCCACCCCTCCCAAGCAGCCATGGCAGTGGAAGTTGAGCACAGGGGGCCTCCCAATTCAGACCTGCGAGAGGATGGACAATGGCGCTGATAGGAATTGGCCAACTGACTACATTGGATGCCTCTATAGTAGGTCACTATGTCCTCCCCCTGTTACGCCGAGCGCTCCGGGTCCCCGCTCCTCCCCGGAGCGCTCGCTACACTCTCGCTACTGCAGCGCCCCCGTCAGATCCACTGACCGGGTGCGCTGCGATCCCGCCTCCAGCCGGGATGCGATTCGCGATGCGGGTGGCGCCCGCTCGCGATGCGCACCCCGGCTCCCGTACCTGACTCGCTCTCCGTCGGTCCTGTCCCGGCGCGCGCGGCCCCGCTCCCTAGGGCGCGCGCGCGACGGGTCTCTGCGATTTAAAGGGCCACTGCGCCGCTGATTGGCGCAGTGGTTCTAATTAGTGTGTTCACCTGTGCACTCCCTATTTATACCTCACTTCCCCTGCACTCCCTCGCCGGATCTTGTTGCTATCGTGCCAGTGAAAGCGTTTCCTTGTGTGTTCCTAGCCTGTGTTCCAGACCTCCTGCCGTTGCCCCTGACTACGATCCTTGCTGCCTGCCCCGACCTTCTGCTATGTCCGACCTTGCTTTTGTCTACTCCCTTGTACCGCGCCTATCTTCAGCAGTCAGAGAGGTTGAGCCGTTGCTAGTGGATACGACCTGGTTACTACCGCCGCAGCAAGACCATCCCGCTTTGCGGCGGGCTCTGGTGAACACCAGTAGTGACTTAGAACCGGTCCACTAGCACGGTCCACACCAATCCCTCTCTGGCACAGAGGATCCACCTCCTGCCAGCCGGCATCGTGACACCCCCCCAGTGGGTGTAAAAAAGTTTCCTATTTTGTGGTGGTAGCGAGGGTCCAATAAGGTTGAGATCCAGAAGTCATCCCGCTGCCAAATGGTGACAATTCGGCTGTCACTACGCAAGCACATGAGCATGCATCGTGCCATTTGTGCAAGTGACTCGGAGGGTTTCCCTGCCAAGTTACACAGTGGAGTACCCTTATCCGCTTGGATCATCAAGAAATCGGTGATGGCTTTTCTCTGTTTGTACAGACGGTCCAACATATGGAGGGTGGAATTCCAACGTGTGGCAACGTCACAAATCAGACTATGTTGAGGGATACTGTTCTGATGCTGCAGCTCAAGGAGGGTGTGCTTTGCGGTGTACGAGTGGATGAAGTGTATACAAAGTTTCCTTCCCATTGTTAGGATGTCTTGCAAATGGGGGGAACACTTCAGGAACTGCATCACAACCAGATTGAAC
The DNA here is from genome assembly GCF_029499605.1 of Hyla sarda. Taxonomy (NCBI): domain Eukaryota; kingdom Metazoa; phylum Chordata; class Amphibia; order Anura; family Hylidae; genus Hyla; species Hyla sarda. The sequence goes on along the minus strand of NC_079191.1, from coordinate 195,329,263 downwards.
ATGTGTGCCATGGCTCAGCCTTCGCAGTCGCAGCGCATGAAAGATGTTCTTCCCATTGTCAGTCACTATGGTTCCCATTTCCAGTTTTCGTGGAGTAAGCCATGCTCCGATTTCTTTATGAATGATTTTTAGCAGTTTCTCCCCTGTGTGACTCTTTTCGCCAAGGCAAACCATGTGAAGAACAGTGTGACACCGCTGTGCCCTGCACACATGGTATGCTGAAGGGCCACTGAGACTTGTCTGGGCAGTGTACACCGAGGACACAGTGGCGGATGAGAAGGCAGAGTCGAAAACTATAATAGGACCATGGCCTGAAAGTGTGGAGAAGGCATGACCTGTCCAAGTTGGTGTCGTAGCTGTGCAGGAACCACAATCACGCAGTGAGCCGTAAAGGACATATATTGTCCCTGACCATAGTTAAAGCTCCAGACGTCAGCGCTGCCGTGCACATTGGTACACACCAACAGGCTCAAGGACTGGCCCACCTTCTCTTCCAAAAAATGTGCAGGGCTGGTACTGCCTTCTTCGCGAAAAAATGACGGCTTGGCACTCTCCACCTTGGCTCGGCACAAGCCATCAGTTCTCTGAAAGGTGCAGAGTCCACAACTTGAAAAGGGAGGGACTGCCAGCAACTTGGACAGGAGCACATTCAGCTTCTGCACCATTGGATGAGGTGGCGCATACTGTTGTCTCTTGGACATGGCTTCGCCGATGGATTGTTGGCGGAATGGCTGACTAAAAGTAGGAGGAGCATCTGGAGCGACAGAAGGAGGGTATGCCTCACAGATCCCTTCGGCTGAGGTGGTGGAGACTTGGCTGGCTGAAAGAGGGAACGGCGTGCCACTGGGTGATGCAGCAGGCTGGACCACTACATTGGAGCCAAGGTTCTCCCAGGTCGCTTTATGGTGGTGAAGCATATGTTGACGCAGGGCCAGGGTAGAAACATTGGGACCCTGGCCACACTTCACCTTCTGCCGACATATGTTTCATGTGGCTACGTGAACCTCCTCCGGATGCTTGATGAAAAACTGCCACACCGCCGAGTAGCTGATTTTCTCACCAACAGTCCGCACTAATTGACTGCTACTGCTTCCTTCTCCAGGAACCCCTGTTCCACTACTTCCCGGGAAGGTAGGCTGCCGCGAAGCAGGTGGTCTACCCTGGGCACGTTTGGCTCCAGAATTTCCACTTATGCCACCATGCTGACTGCCAACCATGCTACCACCTTGCTGGCTCAGCAGCTGCTTCACAGGCAACCTGCAACTCTCTTCTCCTGATGTTGATGATGAAGCCCCTTCTGCACCTGGCTCCCAATTGCAATCGGCTTCATTATCATCAACAAGTGTCTGCACTTCACTGTCCTCCTTAGGTTCCTCAACAGTGTCTGCTTCAGGACCCTGAACCCTTGCAACAACGCCTCGCACGTTACTCTCCTCATCACTACTTTCCCGCAAAGCAGAGGAAGTGGCGAATGTCTCCTCCACTTACTGGCTGGCCAGTAGCTGCTGACTGTCCTCTATTAGATCGTCCTCAGTGAATAGTAGAGCTAAACCAACAGCATAAGATACTTCTGTAGGGGAGGGAACAGCATAGGACAAAGGCAATGATAGGACAGGGACTGCTCACGGGCCATGCTAACTGAGGGTTGTGTCTGAGGAACCCACCGACTGTTGACTGGGGGTATCAGATGTCCCTTGTGATGAAGTGGATGACCGTGTTAACCAATCGATGACAGCAGATGAGTTGTTGGTCGAGACACCACAGCTAGCTGATACCGGGAGCTCAGGCCTCTTGCTGCGACTCCTGCGTCCACTCGCCCCTAGTCTGCTGCGACCTCTGCCTGATGAATTTAGGCCTCTGTCACTCCTCTGTGCACGTCCTGGCACTTCTCTGCCTGACATACTTAGTGCATATATGAGGGGAGTACAATACGCTCACTATGCTTAAAACAGTATTTGTCCAGAACAGCAGCAGGTATGTACTTTTGCCTGGACTTTCACAGTATCTAGGCCCTTGACAGATTAACAGGTACTAGATGGTACAATACTTGGACGTACCTATGTGGTATGCACTTCTGAGGGCAGAAAAATGTACAACAGTACGCTTACATTTTTTTTATTTCAGTAAAACACCAGCTGGTGATTACTTTTGCCTGGACTTTCACAGTATCTAGGCCCGTGACAGATTAACTGGTACAAAATACTACACTATTTAGATGTAGGTATGTGATATGCACTTATGAGGGCAGAAAAATGCACAACAGTACACTGAAAAAAAAAATTATTTTAGTAAAACACCAGCCGGTGATTACTTCTGGCTGTCCGTTCACAGAATGTAGGCTCTTGACAGATTAACAGGCACAAAATAGCACATCACTTAGATGTAGGTATGTGTTATGCACTTATGAGGGCAGAAAAATGCAGTACAGTACGCATAAAAAAGCATATTTTAGTAAAACACCAGATGATTACTTTTGCCTGGACTTTCACAGTATCTAGGCCCTTGACAGATTAACAGGTACTAGATGGTACAATACTTGGATGTACCTATGTGGTATGCACTTATGAGGGCAGAAAAATGTGGTACAGTACGCTTAAAAAAAAAGTATTTTTACACAACACCAGCAGAACATAACAGTGTTGCAGCACAAAAAAGCTCTGTACTAAACACAAAATTGCACTCTTTCAAAGACTATTAGGAATCGACTGCTGGGTATTATACCGTCTACAGACTAGTATAACGAGCAGATGATTTGTTGTGGAACAAAGACACAGTATTGCGCTGAACAATTATTCCTGCCTCCTCTGCTAATGTTTATGAAGTTGAGGCAGCTTCTTGAAATGTATGAGGCAACACAAAGCTATCTGCTGCTCTCTGTAATACGATGCTGAAGAGATTAACTGGGAGGTTTATGGCTGCAGTAAAAATCCTTTTCAGTGAAAAAAACAATGCTCTCTGTCCACCAGAACGCTGATGTGACTAGGATGTGAAACGCTGCTGGAATGAGCTTTTCTGTGTAACACACACAGCAATGTCCGTCTTATCTCTATGCAGTGTAATGAAATGACGAGCCGCAAAATGGCTTCTGAATATATAGGGCTGTGACATCACAGGGGTGACTGGCTGCTGATAGGCTGCATCCTGCATGAGATTCAGGGTCATCCCGCCTACTTCCCTTCCCACCTTGCCTTCCCACCTTTCCAGCGTTCCTTGCCCCATGTACTAACATGTGGATATGCCATTTAATATGCACTGGAGCCTTGACCACAGTATATGGATTTTAATTAAGTGATTTGCACAATAGAATCACGGCGATATTCGCATTCATTGTAAATGGAATATTTCATGAAATTCGTAACGAATTTGGGTTCGTCAGCTTCGATTCGCTCATCTCTAGTCTGCAGTATAGCTTACTTTTTCAGTAAATGTAGACATGGCATCGCCACACTATTTATCTATGACAGTGATTTACAGTGGATGGGATATGAAGTATTAAGAAATGTATACCTCGTTCCTTATTAGATAATGAGTTTACACATAATATTTTGCTCAGTACTTTTACCAACCCAAGGAGGGGAACCAACACAAAAAGGTAAATATTGTTCTATTCTGGCGTTTCTCTGTGTCGATTCCACTCCTGGTTTTGGTTAAAATACTGAGCAGAATATTATATGTGAATCCAGCCTGAAAAAAGTTTTGAGTGAACACGTACTGGATCTTGACCCACAGCATGCATGCTACATACTGAGTGTATACCCAACCAAATAATGTAATCTTATCCACTTAGGCGGCTGGTGAGGTGTGTTTATGCAGCAAAATCGAGAAACACACCTCACTAGCCGCCTTAGCAAGTTTATTAACTTTTGATAACTTATCTAAGAAAATATTTTATAAGATAGCATCTAACCCCTTTAACACTATTGCAACCATCAGCTGTAAAAATTATAGATTCTCAGTGTTAGTTACTTTTTTATTCACATTTGAAACTATTTGCTAATCCAATAACAAATCACCTTATTGCACTCGGTATCTGTATTCAAGTCAATGTAAACATTGTTTGCGTGGTTAATATGTAGATGAGGATGAGGCTGAAAGTAAATGATCAGCATATTAATGTAATATCAAGAATATAGTTATCAAGTCACATCTTTTTTATTAGAAAGCAATAATTAAGAGTGGTGGAGAATTAATGTGGAAGAAGTATATGGTCTATTTTTATGGGATGTTCATCTTTAATTTTTATCATTAATGTCATAGTCTAGTCATAATTTCTGGCCTAATGGTAGCTTTATCCTTCAGTGATCAGACAAATGAGCATTGCAGAAATATCCAGACACTTCATCATTTAGTTCGGTGATAAATAATTAAGATATTGGATCTTTCATCTACAGCAATAGCAATGTGAAAACACTGGTCACTTATATCCCTAGAAGCTGCAGTTTGAAGGCTTATCTCTGATAAGATTCAATAATTTTGCAAGAGAAGGATAAGAAAATTGTACTAAGGTTTAAAAATAAATAAATAAAATAAAAATTAAACACAACATGGAATCACCTTTATGGTGTATTCACACCAGGGGCGGACATATCAATTGTTCAGCCGGTTCAGCTGCACAGGGGCCCAGCGTGTTAGGGGGCCCACCTAGTGGCCCAGGTCACAGCCTGGGCCTCACAGTCTGGGCCCCTGCAGGGCCCCTGCCAGTACTTCATACTAAATGCTGCAGCAACAGGTCCCGGACCTGCCACTGACAGCAGTATTTAAACCGGCCGGGCGAGAGGACAGGCTAGGGGCTGATGGGAACAGACGTGCCCCGCGCAGGCACGCACGTCTGTTCCAAGCCCCTGACGTCACATGTCATGGCTTCTGACCCCGGCAGAAGCGACAGGAGCAGCAAACCCTCCCGCCTCACACGGCCGCATCGCTGAGCAGATAAGGTGAGGAGAGCGACGGTCGGGTGCAGGGCGGTGGGGGAGGGGATTGTAATGATGATGAAGAGGACAGGAGGGCTGTTGAAGAGGTTGGTGGTGTAATGATAAGGAGATTGGGGGTCTGGGAGAGCGTAGTGTTGATAAGGAGGACCAGAAGGGGGGTCAGGGGTGTAGTGATTAGGGGGTTTAATGTTGATGAGAAGGACTGGGGGGGGTGTCAGCTGTGTAATAATGATGAGGTGCTTAAGGTATATGGGGTGATGAGAAGACTGAGGATGGAGTGCGTGGGGTGTATGGGGTGATGAGGAGACTGAGGATGGGGTGCGTGGGGTGTATGGGGGTGATGAGGAGACTGAGGATGGAGTGCATGGGTTGTATGGGGTGATGAGGATGGAGTGCATGGGTTGTATGGGGTGATGAGGAGACTGAGGATGGAGTGCATGGGGTGATGAGGAAACTGAGGATGGAGTGCATAGGGTGATGAGGAGACTGAGGATGGAGTGCATGGGGGATGAGGAGACTGAGGATGGAGGGCATGGGGTGATGAGAAGACTGATGATGGAGTGCATGGGGTGTATGCGGTGATGAGGAGACTGAGGATGGAGTGCATGGGGTGATGAGGAGACTGAGGATTGAGTGCATGGGGTGTATGGGGTGATGAGGAGACTGAGGATGGAGTGCATGGGGTGTATGGGGTGATGAGGAGACTGAGGATGTAGTGCATGGGGTGTATGGGGGTGATGAGGAGACTGAGGATGGAGTGCATGGGGTGTATGGGGTGATGAGGAGACTGAGGATTGAGTGCATGGGGTGTATGGGGTGATGAGGAGACTGAGGATGGAGTGCATGGGGTGATGAGGAGACTGAGGATGGAGTGCATAGGGTGATGAGGAGACTGAGGATGGAGTGCATGGGGTGTATGCGGTGATGAGGAGACTGAGGATGGAGTGCATGGGGTGATGAGGAGACTGAGGATGGAGTGCATGGGGTGTATGGGGTGATGAGGAGACTGAGGATTGAGTGCATGGGGTGTATGGGGATGATGAGGAGACTGAGGATGGAGTGCATGGGGTGATGAGGAGACTGAGGATGGAGTGCGTGGGGTGTATGGGGTGATGAGGAGACTGAGGATGGGGTGCGTGGGGTGTATGGGGTGATGAGGAGACTGAGGATGGAGTGCATGGGGTGTATGGGGTGATGAGGAGACTGAGGATGGAGTGCATGGGGTGATGAGGAGACTGAGGATGGAGTGCATAGGGTGATGAGGAGACTGAAGATGGAGTGCATGGGGGGATGAGGAGACTGAGGATGGAGTGCATGGGGTGTATGCGGTGATGAGGAGACTGAGGATGGAGTGCATGGGGTGATGAGGAGACTGAGGATTGAGTGTATGGGGTGATGAGGAGACTGAGGATGGAGTCCATGGGGTGTATGGGGTGATGAGGAGACTGAGGATAGAGTGCATGGGGTGTATGGGGGTGATGAGGAGACTGAGGATGGAGTGCATGGGGTGATGAGGAGACTGAGGATGGAGTGCATGGGGTGTATGGGGGTGATGAGGAGACTGAGGATGGAGTGCGTGGGGTGTATGGGGTGATGAGGAGACTGAGAATGGGGTGCGTGGGGTGTATGGGGTGATGAGGATGGAGTGCATGGGTTGTATGGGGTGATGAGGAGACTGAGGATGGAGTGCATGGGGTGATGAGGAGACTGAGGATGGAGTGCATAGGGTGATGAGGAGACTGAGGATGGAGTGCATGGGGGATGAGGAGACTGAGGATGGAGGGCATGGGGTGATGAGAAGACTGATGATGGAGTGCATGGGGTGTATGCGGTGATGAGGAGACTGAGGATGGAGTGCATGGGGTGATGAGGAGACTGAGGATTGAGTGCATGGGGTGTATGGGGTGATGAGGAGACTGAGGATGGAGTGCATGGGGTGTATGGGGTGATGAGGAGACTGAGGATGGAGTGCATGGGGTGTATGGGGGTGATGAGGAGACTGAGGATGGAGTGCATGGGGTGTATGGGGTGATGAGGAGACTGAGGATTGAGTGCATGGGGTGTATGGGGTGATGAGGAGACTGAGGATGGAGTGCATGGGGTGATGAGGAGACTGAGGATGGAGTGCATAGGGTGATGAGGAGACTGAGGATGGGGTGCGTGGGGTGTATGGGGTGATGAGGATGGAGTGCATGGGTTGTATGGGGTGATGAGGAGACTGAGGATGGAGTGCATGGGGTGATGAGGAGACTGAGGATGGAGTGCATAGGGTGATGAGGAGACTGAGGATGGAGTGCATGGGGGATGAGGAGACTGAGGATGGAGGGCATGGGGTGATGAGAAGACTGATGATGGAGTGCATGGGGTGTATGCGGTGATGAGGAGACTGAGGATGGAGTGCATGGGGTGATGAGGAGACTGAGGATTGAGTGCATGGGGTGTATGGGGTGATGAGGAGACTGAGGATGGAGTGCATGGGGTGTATGGGGTGATGAGGAGACTGAGGATGGAGTGCATGGGGTGTATGGGGGTGATGAGGAGACTGAGGATGGAGTGCATGGGGTGTATGGGGTGATGAGGAGACTGAGGATTGAGTGCATGGGGTGTATGGGGTGATGAGGAGACTGAGGATGGAGTGCATGGGGTGATGAGGAGACTGAGGATGGAGTGCATAGGGTGATGAGGAGACTGAGGATGGAGTGCATGGGGTGTATGCGGTGATGAGGAGACTGAGGATGGAGTGCATGGGGTGATGAGGAGACTGAGGATGGAGTGCATGGGGTGTATGGGGTGATGAGGAGACTGAGGATGGAGTGCATGGGGTGTATGGGGGTGATGAGGAGACTGAGGATGGAGTGCGTGGGGTGTATGGGGTGATGAGGAGACTGAGGATGGAGTGCATGGGGTGTATGGGGTGATGAGGAGACTGAGGATGGAGTGCATGGGGTGATGAGGAGACTGAGGATGGAGTGCATAGGGTGATGAGGAGACTGAAGATGGAGTGCATGGGGGGATGAGGAGACTGAGGATGGAGTGCATGGGGTGTATGCGGTGATGAGGAGACTGAGGATGGAGTGCATGGGGTGATGAGGAGACTGAGGATTGAGTGTATGGGGTGATGAGGAGACTGAGGATGGAGTCCATGGGGTGTATGGGGTGATGAGGAGACTGAGGATAGAGTGCATGGGGTGTATGGGGGTGATGAGGAGACTGAGGATGGAGTGCATGGGGTGATGAGGAGACTGAGGATGGAGTGCATGGGGTGTATGGGGGTGATGAGGAGACTGAGGATGGAGTGCGTGGGGTGTATGGGGTGATGAGGAGACTGAGAATGGGGTGCGTGGGGTGTATGGGGTGATGAGGAGACTGAGGATGGAGTGCATGGGGTGATGAGGAGACTGAGGATGGAGTGCATGGGGTGATGAGGAGACTGAGGATGGAGTGCATGGGGTGATGAGGAGACTGAGGATGGAGTGCATGGGGTGATGAGGAGACTGAGGATGGAGTGCATGGGGTGATGAGGAGACTGAGGATGGAGTGCATGGGGTGATGAGGAGACTGAGGATGGAGTGTATGGGGTGATGAGGAGACTGAGGATGGGGTGCATGGGGTGATGAGGAGACTGAGGATGGGGTGCGTGGGGTGTATGGGGTGATGAGGAGACTGAAGGTGGGGTGTATGGGGTGATGAGGAGACTGAGGATGGGGTGTATGGTGTGATGAGGAGACCGAGGATGGGTTGTGTGGGGTGTATGGGGTGATGAGACTGAAGATGGGGTGCGTGGGGTGTATGGGGGTGATGAGACTGAGGATGGGGTATATGGGGGTGATGAGGAGACCGAGGATGGGTTGTGTGGGGTGTATGGGGTGATGAGACTGAGGATGGGGTGCATGGGGTGATGATTAGACTGAGAATGGGTTGTGTGGGGTGTATGGGGGGATGAGACTGAGGATGGGGTGCGTGGGGTGTATGGGGGAGATAAGGAGACTGAGGATGGGTTGCGTGGGGTGTATGGGGTGATGAGGAGACTGAGGATGGAGTGCGTGGGGTGTATGGGGTGATTCAGTGGTGTATCGTGGTTGGCAGTATTATATTGATAGAGTACAGTGGTTGGCAGTATTATATTCAGGGGTACAGTGGTTGGCAGTATTCAGGGGGTACAGTAGTTGGCAGTATTATATTCGGGGGTACAGTGGTTGGCAGTATTATATTCAGGGGTACAGTGGTTGGCAGTATTCAGGGGGTACAGTGGTTGGCAGTATTATATTCAGGGGTACAGTGGTTGGCAGTATTCAGGGGGTACAGTAGTTGGCAGTATTATATTCAGGGGTACAGTGGTTGGCAGTATTCAGGGGGTACAGTGGTTGGCAGTATTATATTCAGGGGTACAGTGGTTGGCAGTATTCAGGAGGTACAGTAGTTGGCAGTATTATATTCGGGGGTACAGTGGTTGGCAGTATTATATTCAGGGGTACAGTGGTTGGCAGTATTCAGTGGGTACAGTGGTTGGCAGTATTATATTCAGGGGGTACAGTATTTGGCAAGGTTATAATGATTATTGTCATCATACAGAGGATGAGGATCTACTGACAAATTAAGGAACCAATGATGTCCAGGTGTCAGACTCTGCAGAGAAGATGGAAGAAATCCTGGTGTCTGGACCAGAGGAAGAAGTAAAGTAAAGACAACAGAGAAGACGTCACTCAGGTCAGTGATATCATTGTGTATTTTCCTAACTGTCCCATCAGAGCTTTAGTCACTGATATCATTGTGTAGTCTCCTGACTGTCCCATCAGCTGTAGTCACTTCAGACATGATGGGAGTTGCAGCTTTCCAACATCTCGGGAGCCACTTGAACCAAGGTGATTGGTGGGGGTCCCATGAATCAGACCCCCACCATAAAAATGGGCTGTTTATTTTAAAATGCCTGGGCCTATTTTTGGTCCCAGTCTGGCCCTGCCTGTAAGTCACTTCTATCACTAAGAATAAGAAGCCAAGGAACCAGGGGGTGCCAAGGGGTGTCGTGCTAAGTCCAGGGGTGCGAATGTTAAGGGGAGCACTGCCCTCTGCCTCCCAGCTAGATATGGGTCAGGCTGACCCGGGGGAGTACTCACTGGGCCGCGCACTGAGAGGGACAGGGGCCACCTGGAGCCCACCTCAGGAGCCGTTCCATCCACCTGTGGTGGACAAGGCAAGTGGCGACACTACACGCGCGGGGTAAGTGGAGGCCCTCCGGTGGGGTCTAGGTACATGAGGGGGAACAGTGCTGGGGGGGGGGGGGCCCAGGCACATTCTTTGCACAGGGGCCCTCTGCTGTCTGTGTCCGCCCCTGATTCACACATACAATATCCTGCGCATATTACAATAAATTGCCGTAGTATGTAAGTTCAAGCAAAGTCAAATGCATGTAATATGCAGCCATGGTAAAAAATAAAAATAAAATAAGTTAACCCTCTTTCATTTTTTTGTTTTCATTTTTCCGAGCCAAAATAACCAACTTCAGTGGTCATTTGTTTTCTTAAAGCATACTACAAAAGTTTTCGACCAACATCCTTTCACTGATGAGACAAATGTTTTATGTATTTGGTCACCGTGACTAAGTCCAGACCTAAACTAAAGTTGGACCTCAAAAAAGCTGTATATAAATACCATCAAAATAATCTGAGGAAATAAATGTTGTAAAGATAGTGGACCAATATTTCTACAGAAAATGTTTACTTCAAGCTACTGTTGCCCAAAAGAACAGGATCTAATGCAGTTACCAGCTGACTATGTTCAAGCCAATAACCCCTTGGGGACGGAGGCCATTATAACCCTAAGGACGGGAGCATTTTTTGCAAATCTGACCATTGTCACTTTAAGCATTAATAACTCTGGGATGCTTTTACTTATAAATTTAATTCCGAGATTGTTTTTTCGTGACATATTCTACTTTATGGTAGTTGTAATTTTTTGTCGATACTTACATAATTTCTTGGTGAAAAATTTGAAAATTTTATGAAAAATTTGAAAATTTTGCATTTTTCTAACTTTGAAGCTCTCTGCTTGTAAGGAAAATAGACATTCCAAATAAATTATATATTGATTCACAAATACAATATGTACAATATATATATTTGCATCATAAAGTTGACATGTTTTTACTTTTGGAAGACATCAGAGGGCTCCAATTTTTCACAAAATTTTCAAAATCGGAATTTTTCAGGGACCAGTTCAGGTTTGAAGTAGATTTGAAGGGCCTTCCTATTATAAATACCCCACAAATGACCCAATTATAAAAACTGCACCCCTAATAGTATCCAAAATGACGTTCAGTAAGTTTGTTAACCCTTTAGGTGTTTCACAGGAATAGCAGCAAAGTGAAGGAGAAAATTCAAAATCTTCCTTTTTTACACTCGCATGTTCTTGTAGACACAGTTTTTTAATTTTTACAAGTGGTAATTGGAAAAAAGCCTCCAAAAATGTGTAACCCAATTTCTCTAGAGTAAGGAAATACCTCATATGTGTATGTCAAGTGTTCGGCAGGCGCAGTAGAGGGCTCAGAAGGGAAGGAACAACAATGGGATTTTGGAGAGTGAATTTTGCTAAAATGGTTTTTGGGGGGCATGTCACATTTAGGAAGCCCCTATGGTGCCAGAACAGCAGAAAACCCCACATGGCATACCATTTTGGAAACTGCACCCCTCAAGGCACGTAACAAGGGGTCCAGTGAGCCTTAACACCACGCAGGTGTTTGACGACTTTTCGTTAAAATCGGATGTGTAAGTGAAAAAAAAAAGTTTCACTAAAGTGCAGTTTCTTCCCCAAATTTACCATTTTTACAAAGGGATATGGGAGAGAATGCCCCCCAAAATTTGTAACCCCATCTCTTCTGAGCATGGAAATACCCAATGTTTGGACGTAAAATGCTCTGTGGGCGAAATACAATGCTCAGAAGAGGAGGAGCGCCATTGAGCTTTTGGAAAGAGAATTTGTTTGGAATGGTGGTCAGGGGCCATGTGCGTTTACAAAGCCCCCCGTGGTGCCAGAACAGTGGACCCCCCCACATGTGACCCCATTTTGGAAACTGAACCCCTCACAGAATTTAATAAGGGGTGCAGTGAGTATTTACACCCCACTGGTGTTTGACAGATCTTTGGAAAAGTGGACTGTGCAAACGAAATATAACATTTTTCATTTTCACTGACCACTGTTCCAAAAATCTGTCAGACACATGTGGGGCGTAAATGCTCACTGTATCCCTTATTACATTACATGAAGGGTGTAGTTTCCAAAATTGGGTCACATGTGGGGGGGGGTCCATTGTTCTGGCACTATGGGGGCTTTGTAAACTCATGTGGCCTTCAATTCTGGACACATTTTCTCTTCAAAATCCCAATGGCGCTCCTTCTCTTCTGAGCATTGTAGATCGCCCGCCGAGCACTTTACATCCATATATGGGGTATGTTCTTACTCAGAAGAAATGGGGTTACAAATTTTGGGGGGCTTTTTTCCTATTTTCCCTTGTGAAAATGAAAAATTTAGGGTAACACCAGCATTTTAGTGAAAACATTTTTTTTTTCATTTTCCCATCCAAATTTAATGAAAATTCGTCAAACACCTGTGGGGTGTTAAGGCTCACTATACCCCTTGTTACGTTCCGTGGGGTGTAGTTTCCAAAATGGGGTCACATGTGGGTATTTATGTTTTTGCGTTTATGTCAGAACCACTGTAAAATCAGTCACCCCTGCACTGTGCAAATCACCAATTTAGGCCTCAAATGTACATGGTGCGCTCTCACTCCTGAGACTTGTTGTGAGTCCGCAGAGCATTTTACGCCCACATATGGGGTATTTCCGTACTCAGGAGAAATTGCGTTACTAATTTTGGGTTTTTTTTTTTTCCTTTTACTGCTTGTGAAAATAAAAAGTATGGGGCAACACCAGCATGTTAGTGTAAACATTTTTTTTTTTACACTAACAGGCTGGTGTAACCCCCAACTTTTCCTTTTCATAAGGGGTAAAAGGGGAAAAAGCCCCCGAAAATTTGTAGTGCAATTTCTCCCGATTACGGAAATACCCCATATGTGGCCCTTAATTGTTTCCTTGAAATACGACAGGGCTCTGAAGTGAGAGAGCACCGTGCACATTTGAGGACTAAATTAGGAATTGCATAGGGGAGGACATAGGGGTATTCTATGCCAGTGATTCCCAAACAGGCTGCCTCCAGCTGTTGCTTAACTCCTAGCATGCCAGGACAGTCAGTGGCTGTCCAGAAATGCTGGGAGTTGTTGTTTTGCCACAGCTGGAGGCTCCGTTTTGGAAACACTGCCGTACAATACTTTTTTCATTTTTATTGGGGGGGACATTGTAAGGGGGTGTATATGTAGTGTTTTACTCTTTATTATGTGTTAGTGTAGTGTCATGTAGTGTTTTTAGGGTACATTCGCACTGGCGTGTTATGGTGAGTTTCCCGCTAGGAGTTTGAGCTGCTGCGAAAAATTTGCCGCAGACCAAACTTGAAGCAGGAAACTTACTGTAAACCTGCCCTTGTGAATGTACTCTGTACGTTCACTTGGGGGGACAAACCTCCAGCTGTTTCCAAACCACAACTCACAGCATGCACTGACAGTGCATGCTGGGAGTTGTACTTTTGCAACAGCTGGAGGCACACTGGTTGGAAAACCTTCAGTTAGGTTCTGTTACCGAACAGTATTTTCCAACCAGTGTGCCTCCAGCTGTTGCAAAACTACAACTCCCAGCATGTACTGACATACTGTGCATGCTGGGAGTTGTACTTTTGCAACAGCTAGAGGCACACTGGTTGGAAAACCTTCAGTTAGGTTCTGTTACCGAACAGTATTTTCCAACCAGTGTGCCTCCAGCTGTTGCAAAACTACAACTCCAAGCATGTACTGACATACCGTGCATGCTGGGAGTTGTACTTTTGCAACAGCTGGAGGCACACTGGTTGGAAAACCTTCAGATAGGTTCTGTTACCTAACTCAGAATTTTCCAACCAGTTTGCCTCCAGCTGTTGCAAAACTACAACTCCCAGCATGTACGAATCGCCGAAGGGCATGCTGGGAGATGTAGTTATGCAACAGTTGGAGGTTACGCAACTACAACTCTCAGCATGGTGAGACAGCTGTTTGCTGTTTGAGCATGCTGGGATTTGCAGTTTTGTAACATCTGGAGGGCTTCAGTTTATAGACCTCCAGATGTTGCAAAACTACAAATCCCAGCATGCCCAGACAGCAAAGAGCTGTTTGAGCATGCTAGGAGTTTTAGTTTTGCAAGATCTGGAGGGATACAGTTTAGAGACCTTTATATAGTGGTCTCAAACTGCAGCCCTCCAGCTGTTGCAAAACTACATATTCCAGCATGCCCAAACAGCAAACAGCTGTCTGGGCATGCTGGGAGTTGTAGTTTTGCAACATCTGGAGGGCTACAGTCTCAGACTGTAGCCCTCCAGATGTTGCTAGGCAACTTACCGGCTTCCGTAGGATCCAGGGATCCGTCCTCTTCTGCCGCACGCCGCCCACGCCAATCTCGGTCGCCGCCCGCCGATCACCGTCGCCCGCAGCCTCCGGAGGGGTAAGTGTACCTTTGGCGTTCGATCCCCATCATTTCCCCGTCCTGCCCCACCTATTGTGGGTGGGCAGGACGGGGAAAACGAAAGTAAACCCCTCCGCCCCCGATCTGCTATTGGTGGTCACGTCTAGACTACCAATAACAGGAATAGGAGGGGTGGCACCCCTGCCACCTCACTTCTATCGCTTCAGGGGGATCATATTTGTCTTAGACAACCGCGACCCCCCTTCTATTCACCATAGACCCGTAATGACATGGAATCGGCGCAAATCGCAAGTGTGAATTCACTTGCGATTTGCACCGATCGCCGACATGGGGGGGGGGTCTAATGACCCCCCTGGGCATTTGCACGGGTGCCTGCTGATAGATATCAGCAGTCACCCCGGTCTGGTCCCCGCCCAGCGCAGCGGGACAGAAATTCCCACAGGCATATGGATACACCCTTCATCCTTAAGTACCAGGACGCAAGGGCATATGCATATGCCCTTCGTCCCCAACAGGTTAAACTCAATGGGGGAGATTTATGACAACCTGTTCAGAGGAAAAGTTGCTGTGTTGCCCATAGCAACCAACCATAGCAACCAATTTTTGAAAATGCCTCTGAAAAATTAAAGAAGCGATCTGATAGGTCGCTATGGGCAACTCAGCAACTTTTCCTCTGGACAGGTTTTCATAAATCTCCCCCAATAAGCTTGTTGATGGTATGCCACAGTATATATCCGTATACCTTTATGTTACTGACATATAGAGGAAATGTGACTATAACACAGCCTTACAGTTCTCTAATACTTGGAAACTGTCCAGTGTTGTAACACACTCATGTGCCTGAGTGCAGATTCTTAGTATACATACCATTTGAAGATTTCCATGAGATTTTGTTGGATGTACGCATCTTGAAAAGCTTGATGAAGCTAACTGTATAGTGACATGTTCATTGCCTTGTGTGACCTGACCTGCTTTTAATAAAGTAGACAAGCAACTCACATCGACCAGTGCTACCTCTTTGTTTTGGAATTGATTTTGTGATAAACTTTACTGTTGGCTGACAAGTGCACCAATAGAGATGATAGGAAAGTAAACAGCGAAAATAGGAATTGGTGTAGCGCTGGATCTGGTCCAAGGTGAATTAATTGCAGCATAGATCAGTATATAACTGTAAACTATTTATTAAAGGCACACATCTACGCATTTCTGGCCCGGATTGGGCCCTTCTTTAGGATAAAGTGCATCAGGTGCACTTTATCCTGACGAAGGGACCAATCCAGGCCAGAAATGTGTAGATGTGTGCCTTTAATAAATAGTTTACAGTTATATACTGATCTATGCTGCAAGTTATTTCTCCTTGGTCTGGATCAAGCGCTACACCAGTTCCTATTTTCCCTGCCTACTTTTCTAATCAACCACACTGGACCAGTTGTCTCTGGGAAAGGGAGGAACGTAGCTACATGACCTAACATTATATCATTCTATATGCTTACAGACGTTGTGCTCTTAGCGCAACTGGGCGGGTGAGTGTATTTATCCTGTATCAACTTTTTTGGTGTATTTTACATATTTCACTAGGGGCGCATGTCTTTCTGTTTTTTCTTCCCTTGCTCAATAGAGATGATAGGACATTCTGTATACAGTACCAGTATATGTGTGGATGGGAGTAGCATCTGATTGGGTATACACTTCTAGCAGTGACTGCTACCACAATTTCCTTGCATTAAGTGGTCCCAGTCTGAACCTCTCACAGTATGAGACCAATCTTTTTTTTTTTATTGTTTTCCAAGGATATAGCAAGCCAGAAACACCCCCACAATCACCTAGAAATACTCACTTTGTAATTTATTTGCATAGGCTTGGCCCCTGTGTATACGAGTACAATATGACTTTTTTTAAGATGTCTTATTAAAATATGGAAGGTCAGATTTTAATGAAATGCTAATAAAAATGGAATGGTGCATAGTAAGCACTTTGTTCTACCCCTTTAGTTATCAGAGCCACATATTACATTCTGGTCCTTTGATGCATTTAAAGTTCCTTTATTACTATTACTATTATTACTATCTATTTGCTACAGGCAATATCACGTTCTCTCATTCAAGGATTTCTAGATCTCCTCCACACACCCTAAATAAAACACAAGCAGCTACTACTTTACAAAGTCTCATTTTAAATGTAGATGTGTTCTTAATAACAACTTATCCAAAAGCTATTGAGCATAAATGGCTCTTTGTTTAAACACCCAGTTCACCTGTTTCTTTTTTTGCAGACAGAGACAGACCTTTGGCTTATACGGCTTCACACTGTGTGCTGAAAGACCGTCATTTCTTCTCATAATCCTGGAAGTTAACTCGTGCTCCTTCTTGGGTTTTGATGAAACGATTACAGGTGAATCACGTTTGCACTGACACTCTAATAAAATGGCTGCTATAAAATGAATCATTACATTTCCCTTTTATGCTCCTGTCTTAATTTACCGCTTCAGATCTGCCATTGAGAGCTAAAACATTCCCAATTGTACAGGAAAAGTTGAGGCTTAATTTGAAGTTATGAGAAACAGCATTTGCAAAAGCAGCACTGACAATATAAATACCTGGCAATTAGACTGAAGAAACAAAAGTTAGTCTGTTTTTCTGCAAGAGAATATTGTATTTGAATAATGGATGCGTGGGCTTTCACGGGAAATTTCATGAGGTTGATCAGCTTTAAAATATTATATAGTTTTGCTATATTTCCAGTGAATGTGCCCACTGAAAGGAAAAATCCCTATTCTTATATATTTCTTGACAGCTGGCTAGCCGTTCTCTTGACAGCTGTGCTAGATAATCTCTACTTAAAATGGAGATTTAACTTAAATGTCTAGATCTATGCTATTTTTAGAGTAACTGTTTTATTTAGAAGGATGTCTTCATCTTTTTTGTTACTTTTAATAAGAATTAGCTTGCGTTGTTTTAAATTTGCAACGGTGTGCTGTAGATCCAGCAGTTTTCATGACATAAGAATAGTCAGGGTTACCAAAATTCACCTCTTCCACATGCAATATCCCATGATAACCTTCAGCCATCTTCACTGTCATAATAATCCTTACTAGATCAATATTGCACTGTACATAGTCCATGCAAAAAAAGAGATAGAATAAGTCAGCATTATCTCCAATGTCTAACACCTCTCACCCAACATAACAAGGTAAAGGTACACAATAGTTACCATCAAATGCGAAGCAGAAATAAGTATTTGACACTCACCGGAGAGGAAAATGAAGTGAGTTTTATTGCATCCACAAGGTAACGTTTGCAGCAGCCATTTCATGCAATGCTTGGCTCTTCCTCTTAAATTGGAGAGCATTGTGTAAAATTGCATTTTCCTCTCCGGTGAGTGCTGCATACTTATTTCTAATTCGGATGGCACTGTATTGTAACATAAAGTTGTTTTTTTATGTGAATTTCTTTGTGTATTTTGTCTCATTCGACTACTTTAGACTAGGTCAAGAATAAAGATGAAAAAATCAACAGTAACCATTTTTTTCATATACATGTTAAGACCTAAGTGTCACCTGTGACTAGCATATTCATTAGCTGCATATTTAAAGCTCATGGTGACCCTAGGTAGGCATTGACCAGTTTTATTACAGTTTGGGGTTAAGATTATTTGGTATCTTTTATTTAAAAAAAAATAAAAATATAGTATAGTATACAAACTTTGTAACCATAGAATAGCAGCATTTCCAAATACTTATACTTACTGTGTAATAGAGCCAATAATTGGCTGCGCAGCTTTTCGCAAAAATGACAACCAACAAATATTTTAGCTATTTGTAAGGCTGCTTTCACACTATAAGATTCATCCATTTTAAAGATCCGTTTGATGTTCCGTTATGAAAACCCTGAAAATCGGCCATTAAATGTCCATTAGAAAATCTCATACGTCCGTTAGAAAATCCCATTAGAGTCTATGGCATTTTTACATTATCCATTTTAATCCATTATAGTCTGTTATTAATAACACGTTATTTTGTGACAGAAGATAGTAACGGGAAAAATAGTGCATGCACTATTTCTTCCGTTCATTCTCCCACCACAAAATAACATCCGTTATTAATAACGGACTATAACGGATTAAAACGGATAATGTAAAAATCCCATAGACTATAATGGGATTTTCTAATGGACGTTTAATTGCCGATTTTCAGGGTTTTCATAACGGAACATCAAACGGATCTTTAAAACGGATGAATTTTATAGTGTGAAAGCAGCCTAAGCTTCATACATCTTTCTGCTGGTAGTTTATTCTATTCTGCAATGCTCTCAAGTTCTTGAATGTTTCTTGCAAGGTTCCTTTTTTAAATAGCAGATTTTAGCATTTCTCCAAAGGTTCTCAGTTAGATTGAGATCATGACTCCTTTCTTCCTTTATAAACAGACTTGTGTATAATTGAATGTGTGTTGTGGGCCATTTTCCTTTTGTATGATTTATTTTGTTTAAATCAAGCCTAGTTTTCTTACACTTAGAACAACGACGACTTATCCCAGATGCCAAGCTGTTAAAGGGACCATTCAACACACAAAGCTCATCTGCAATGTTTCAGGAAACACATGTGATGTCCCACCTAGGAGCTCCACATCTCCCATAGAAACATTTGTAATACACACCGTGGGCTAGACAATAAATGTAACAGTGTCCGGGATTAAAGACCCAGCAGGGTAGTAACTCACGATTAGGCTGATCGTTTTCCAGATATATACAAGATTTATTTTCAAATTCATAGAAGTAGAAATCTTCTTGACAAAGTGGAACAAAGCTTGTAACAGACACAGAGCTCAGATCTTCCGTCTGCTCGACACCTTGGACGCGACGGCATTTCGGGGGCCCCTCGAAACGCTGTCGCGTCCAAGGTGTCGAGCAGACGGAAGATCTGAGCTCTGTGTCTGTTACAGGCTTTGCTCCACTTTGTCAAGAAGATTTCTACTTCTATGAATTTGAAAATAAATCTCGTATATATCTGGAAAAGCGATCAGCCTAATCGTGAGTTACTACCCTGCTGAGTCTTTAATCCTGGACACTGTTGTAACTATTGTCTATCCCACGGTGTGTATTACAAGCTTTCAAAGGGATACTCTGCTGCTCAGTGATCAGAACAAAATGTTCCGAAGACTTAGAGCCAGCCCCATCCCCTCATGACCTCACAGCCCCACCTCCTCATGATGTCACCCCTCCCTACAATGCAAGTCTATGGGAGGGGGGCCCCCTCCCATAGACTTGCATTGAGGGGGTGGGAGCCGGCATCGGAGGCTCGTGACAGTGGAGAAGAGGAGTACTCCTTTAAAAATATAAAGAATACTCTACCACATTCAATGTAGATAGGGTGTATTTTTCTGAAAAAGGTTAATTTTGTCATCTATAACATAAAACTATCATTTTAGACCTTTGTAGCTTACCTTAGAACTTCTTGAGATGTTGTATGTTATTTATTTGTCACATGAATCTACTTTCCTATAAACTATCTTATGTTGGGTTAATGCATCAATATTACTCTTTTAACCATGTCCTGAAGGGCCTTTGATTATTCTAAGTAGAAAACTTCTTGATAACATTTTGAACTGTTGAGGCTAGGATGCCAAGGTCTTTGGAGATAGTCTTATACCCTTAAGACTGCTTGTACTTAGTGATAATGGCATTTCTGGTCTGCTCAAATAGCTCTCTTGCCTTCACCTTTGTGAACAGGAAATAACATTGGCCTTTCTAAGCATCAATGCCACACTCATATGCTGATTAAAGTCATGCAACCATGACTTTTTCATTCCTCCCTTCACTTTCCCCCATTATACATTTCTACATCTCAGGGGACCTGCAAAAATTGTGAGGATTAGCCAAAGGAATATGTGACATTTGGACAGAAGGTAGGGGGAAGCAAGCACACTAGAGACTGCAGAGCTTGGTTGGGTCATTACACAGTAAAATTCTTTCACAACAAAGCTTCCAGGGGAGGATAAGGCACAATGTTTATAATTTTTTTAATGAATCTCAACTATTCTAGACAACCTTTTCTCTGTTTGGATTTATAATATAAAAGATATCAGGTGAGTTTATCTTGGTTTGTGTTTGACATTTAAAATGTAGTTCTTACTTGTGCCAAAATGTGTTTGTGAGGGATCTTAAGGAGAACGACGATCTTCATTAGACAGTTATGTTTGAAGCATGATGCAAATGGGACATTCAAGGTGTCTGTAAAAGATCCCAGAAGTTTTTGTTGAAAGGTCAGGCATTATTATTGCCTATACATTTTATATAGCTGGAGGTCTGTTGATATTAAGTGGACTGAATTAATGACCTTTGAATGGGGGGATTTACGTTGACATTCAAAACTTGGGATTTACATAAAGTAATCTTCCTTTTATTGTCCTTTCCATGTAAGTAAAAGAGTAAATGGGGGGACTGTTATGTGCGGCTGGTCATGCTGGTGCGGGCGCACTCATAGCCTGTCTCCATGTACTGTTTCAGTGACGGGCAGCTCCACGGCCAGCGTGTCCCGCTGCACTCGCATTCACCATGCAGGCAGTTACTTACCTCTCCACACTCCTATTTCCGCTTCTTCCCCTCACTGCCCGCGTGCGCATACCTGTTACCTAGGGTGCCCGCGTGCCAGCTCTCTGAAATTTAAAGAACCAGTGCACCGCTAATTTGTCTTGCTGTGTGCTGACCCTATAAAGTCTCTGCTCTTCCCCTTGATTCCTGCTGGATCTTTGTGCTCTATTGCCATTGAGAAAGCATTCCTTACTGTGTTCTGTTTACTGTGTACCAGTACCTTTGCTACGTTTCCTGACCACTGAACCTAGCCGCCTGCCCTGACCTAGCTGCCAGTCCTTGACTCTGAGTTGCCTTACGAATCTGTACCTAGCCTCCTCTAGGCCGCCACTTTGGGCAAGTCGCACCAGGGGTAGCGACCTGGGAGTTCACTTGCCCCAGCAAGTATATCCCGCTTTGCGGCGGGCTCTGGTGAAAACCAGCGGCTCCTTAGACTCCGCTCCCTGGTGCGGCTTTCACCATCGTCCACAGTGGTACAGCGGATCCACAACTCCAGCCGTTACAGGGAGTAAATTGGCAGATTCCATTCCTGTTTTTCATGTCTGCAGGGTATATGGCCATGGGTAACTTGAGTTAAATCAGGGGATGCCATAGGGTCATAGTAGTGTACAATACAGGAATATGGGTGCACTACTGTGGTAAATGTGTGCAATGACATTGGCTATCCCTCAACACTGATGTTAAAATTTAGACATTCGCCAGTAAATCCTTGTATGAAGGACATACCAGAGCCCGCACGGCAGGATCTGCTCCCCCAGTATAAATGCACAACCGCATTTGGGGTTGAGCACCTCCAGCCATTTGAGACCACGTTGTTTGTTTAAATTTTAGACTTGAAGGTGTGTAAACTCCATATGTTAATGCGCCTTGAATATCTTCCAGGCAGTATCTTGGCGTTGGTGTGCGGGCTCTGGTATGTCCTTCATAGAAGGAAATACTGGCGAATGTCTCAATTTTAACATCAGTGTTGAGGGATAGCCAATGTCATTGTATACATCCACAGTAGTGCACCCAAATTTCTTTATTGTATTATTCTAATTGTTACACATCCACACCGTCTATCCGGTGTAGGATTCTATTTTGGCACTTGTAGTCCGCTGCAGGCATCCTCCATTGTATGCATTTTTATGCTGGAGATCACCCCTAGCAACGGACTACAAGGGCAGGATCTGCTCCCCCAGTATAAATGCACAACCGCATTTGGTGTTGAGCACCTCCAGCCATTTGAGACCACGTTTTTTGTTGTTTGTTTCATAGTAGTGTACAGCAAGTCAAAAGGTTTTTCAATAATGTGTAAGAGACAGATAAAGTTCTGTCTGCCATCTCAACCTTGTACAAGGCCCACCAGATCCAAAATGTAGGAGCTTAGAAAGACCATGTTGGCTTTGGTTACTCCAGAAGTTAGTAGGGTCACACCACAGAGTAGTGTCCACTCTAAGGCTACTAAATTACAGTATATCAGCCACAAAATCATAAAAATTTAAATTCAAAACAGGCAAATCAAAACCAAAAAGTTACAATGGGATTTAAAAGCAATATAGCTAACTGATAATATATTTAAATATTTCTACTGTGTGTCATAGGCTTAATTAGAATAAGCCCAGGTGGTACCCTTAGCATTTGAATTGTACAATACCTTTAACTTTTAGCCAATAAGATTGCCCTGCTATGTTATTGATGGCGGCAAGATTTAGAGTGGGGTGAGTAAGGTCCTGTTTCCCACCTATCTGAATAGTGTAGAACAGTGCAGGTTGGTAAAGCACTCTCTTAACCCCTTAAGGACTCAGACCATTTTCACCTTAAAGGGGTACTCTGGTGGAAACCTTTTTTTTTTTTTTTTTTTTTTATCAACTGGCGCCAGAAAGTTAAACAGATTTGTAAATTACTTTATTGATTTATTGATATTGATTTATTTAAAAAATCTTAATCCTTCAAGTACTTATTAGCTGCTGAATACTACAGAGGAAATTATTTTCTTTTTGGAACACAGAGCTCTCTGCTGACATCAGAAGCACAATGCTCTCTGCTCACATCTCTGTCCATTTTAAGAACTGTCAAGAGTAGGAGAAAATCCCCATAGCAAACATATGCTGCTCTGGATAGTTCCTAAAATGGACCAATCACAGTGATCGCTGACTGTGGGGGGATTAAAGTTCAAATCCCCTGCTCTTCCCGCCCCTAGAAGTCGGGGGAAGAGGATCCCGGGAGCTGTGGGGGGGCAACGGCTCATACCTGCTGTGGGACCGGCGGGGACAACGCGGCAGTAAGGACCGGGGACCGGCAGCAAGCAAGTCTAGAAGGCTGCGGCGGCAGGCAAGTGGAAGCAGCAGTGAAGATCGCCGTAAAGTGATATTCACTGCTGCCTCCAGCTGTTGCAAAAGTACAACTCCCAGCATGCACGGTATGTCAGTACATGCTGGGAGTTGTAGCTTTGCAACATCTGGAGGGCTGCAGTTTGGAGACCACTGTGCAGTGGTCTCCAATCTGTGCTCTTCCAGATGTTGCAAAACTACAACTTTCAGCATGCCCAGACAGTCCAGGCATGCTGGGAGCTGTAGTTCTGTAACATCTGGGCCTTCAGATGTTGCCGAACTACAACTTCCAGCATGCCTGGGCAGTCTGGGCATGCTTGGAGTAGAAGTTTTGCAACAGCTGGAGGCACACAGGTTGGGAAACACAGAGTTAGGGTGGGAAACACTGAGTTTCCCAACCAGTGTGCCTCCAGTTGTTGCAAAACTACAACTCCCAGCATGCCCAGACAGCCGAAGAGCATGCTGGGAGTTGTAGTTTTGCAACAACTGGAGGAGAACAGTTGGGAGACCGCTAAGTAGTGGTGTCCAAACTATACCCTCCAGATGTTGCAAAACTTCTTTTTTATATATGAACTGGCTCCGGAAAGTTAAACAGATTTGTAAATTACTTCTATTAAAAAATCTTAATCCTTCCAATAGTTATTAGCTTCTGAAGTTTTCTGTCTAACTGCTCAATGATGATGTCACGTCACGGGAGCTATGCATGATGGGAGAATAACCCCATAGGAGCTGGACAGCTCCCGGGACGTGAGTCATCAGAAAGCAGTTAGACAGAAAACAGCAACTCAACTTCAGAAGCTAATAACTATTGGAAGGATTAAGATTTTTTAATAGAAGTAATTTACAAATCTGTTTAACTTTCCGGAGCCAGTTAATATATAAAAAAAAATGTTTTTGCCTGAAATACCCCTTTAACTACACCCCCCCATGATGGGAGTTGTAGTTTGCCAACAATTGGAGGCTCCCTGTTTAAGAATACACTGCATTATGTGTGCTCTTCCCAGGGGAGAGCACAAAAAATGTACTAACCCATATTTCTTGTCTTTCTTTTCTTCTCATTTCAGATACGTGAATGCGGAGGACTACGTCAGATTCGGTGGTCTACGACGATGACCAGCATTTTTTTTTTTTTTTCAATAAAATGGTTAACGAGGGTTGTGGGGGAGTGATTTTTTTTAAATAACATTTTTTTTTCAATGTGTCCGTGTTTTTTATAATTGAATTTTCAGGGTTAGTAGTGGAAGCTGTCTTATAGAGGGAGTTCATTACTAAGCCAGGGCTTATCGTTAGCCCCAAAAACAGCTAACGCTAACCCCCAATTATTACCCCGGTACCCACCGCGTCAGGGGTGCCGGGGAGAGCCGGTACCAACAGGCCTAGAGCGTCAAAAATGGCACTCCTAGGCCTAGGTGGTAACAGGCTGGCATTATTTAGGCTGGGGAGGGCCAATAACAATGGTCCTCGCCCACCCTGGTAACGTCAGGCTGTTGCTGCTTGGTTGGTATCTGGCTGATACTGAAAATAGGGGGAACCCTATGCGTTTTTTTTTTTTTTTTAATAGATAAAAAAAAGTGTGTGATTCCCTAATTTTTTCAGTATCAGCCAGATACCAACCAAGCAGCCACAGCCTGACATTACCAGGGTGGGCTACCATTGTTACTGGTCCTCCCCAGCCTAAATAACGTCAGCCTGTTACCGCCTAGGAGCACCATTTTTGACACTCTGGCCCTGTTGGTATCGGCTCTTCCTGAAACCTCTGTGGCGGTGGGTACCGGGGTAATAATTGGGGGTTAGCGCTAGCTGTTTTGGGGGCTAACGCTAAGCCCCGGCCTAGTAATAGATTATGTCTACAAAACGCCTTCCACTACTAAGCCTGAAAATTCAATTATAAAAAACACAACACAATGAAAAAAAAATTTTATTCAAAAAAACACTCCCCCACAGCCCTCGTTAACCCTTTTATTGACATTTAAAAAAAAAAAACGCTGGTCATCGTCGCAATCCACAAAATCTGACATAGTCCTCCGCATAAATGTATCTAAATTTAAAAGAAAAAAAAGTTTAGTACATTTTTTGTTTCCACACACCAGCAAAAATGCAAGAAAAAAAACACAAGAAAAACTAACAAAACGTCAGTGGAATCCTGGCCTCAAAGCAAAAGAACAAAATCCTTACGTCCACTTTTCCTATGAGGTAGAGAAGGAGTGTACGGTAGAGCGAGGGGGGATGATTCTATATTTGCACAAAATTTATCAAAGGACATGCACAGCCTTAGTAAATTCTGAGCAAGAGTGTACAATAGACAAGAAGTGTAAATAGATAGAACTGTGTCTACAATAGACACATAATGATGAGTCGTCGTCCCCCCCCCCAATATCCAGAATGCCTCCTGTGTAAACACAAGACGGCCCAACCCCCACCCTGATGGGGTTGTTGGACTTTTTCTATCCAAGTGATCATAATGCAGGATGAATCCCCCTCATGTATCTCACGGATATGTTTGGTAAGACCAGAGTAAGGTCTGTTATCAAAGGTGGTATTGGAGAACAGGATGTGTCTCATATGTTCCGCTATTCGAAGCTTGAGTTTTCTGCTTGTACATCCTACATATTGCAATGAACAGTATCTACAGGTGGCTAAATATATGACAAGATAAGTGTCTCAGTTTATCAGACTTTTGATACGGAAAGTGCGATTTGTAACACAAGATATGAATTGTTTTGTATTAGACATAAATTTACAGATAGAGAATCTCGATTGGATACACTTAAAGCATCCAATGGTGGACATCCATGTATTATTGCCCTGTGGAGAATGATATTCACTAGGTAATAATCTGTCTCTAAGTGACTGTACTCTTCTGGCGACCACTCTGACCCCATCTACCATAATTGTAGAAAGGGTTAAATCCAGATGGAGAATTGGAAGATGTTTAAATATCACATTTCTAATGTTGGTAAAATCTGCCGAGTATGGTATAAAAAAAAGTAATAATTTTTAATGGGTCCTTGGGAGATAATTTACTCTTTTGTTTAGGAGATTTATTCAATAAATAATCTGTTCTCGTCCTTCCGTCCGTGATGGCTTTGGCTGGATGTAATGTAGTTGGCTGGTATCCACATGCTCATAGGCATGTGTTGATATCATGTACAGTGGATTCATATATTTCTACAGATGAACAAGCTCTTTTCGCCTCACATAAATCGCCAATTTCGCCAAGAACTTGCCATCGGCAAGTTCTTAACAGTATCACTAGGATGACAGCTTTTGGTGTGAAGGATGGTATTTCCTGATGTTGGCTTACTGTCACGATGCCGGCTGGCAGGTAGTGGATCCTCTGTGCCAGAGAGGGATTGGCGTGGACCGTGCTAGAGGATCGGTTCTAAGTCACTACTGGTTTTCACCAGAGCCCGCCGCAAAGCGGGATGGTCTTGCTGCGGCGGTAGTGACCAGGTCGTATCCCCTAGCAACGGCTCAACCTCTCTGGCTGCTGAAGATAGGCGCGGTACAAGGGAGTAGACAGAAGCAAGGTCGGACGTAGCAGAAGGTCGGGGCAGGCAGCAAGGATCGTAGTCAGGGGCAACGGCAGGAGGTCTGGAACACAGGCTAGGAACACACAAGGAAACGCTTTCACTGGCACGATGGCAACAAGATCCGGCGAGGGAGTGAAGGGGAAGTGAGGTGATATAGGGAAGTGCACAGGTGTAAACACTAATTGGAACCACTGCGCCAATCAGCGGCGCAGTGGCCCTTTAAATCGCAAAGACCCGGCGCGCGCGCGCCCTAGGGAGCGGGGCCGCGCGCGCCGGGACAGAACTGACGGAGAGCGAGTCAGGTACGGGAGCCGGGGTGCGCATCGCGAGCGGGCGCTACCCGCATCGCGAATCGCATCCCGGCCGGAGGCGGTATCGCAGCGCCCCGGGTCCGTGGAACCGACCGGAGCGCTGCAGTGAGGAGAGTGTAGCGAGCGCTCCGGGGAGGAGCGGAGCGGGGACCCGGAGCGCTCGGCGTAACAGTACCCCCCCCCTTGGGTCTCCCCCTCTTCTTGGGGCCTGAGAACCTGAGGATCAGACTTTTGTCCAGGATATTGTCCTCAGGTTCCCAGGACCTCTCTTCTGGACCACAACCCTCCCAATCCACTAAAAAAAAAGTTTTTCCTCTGACCTTTTTAGAGGCTAAGATCTCTTTGACAGAGAA
This sequence comes from Hyla sarda, assembly GCF_029499605.1. Taxonomy (NCBI): domain Eukaryota; kingdom Metazoa; phylum Chordata; class Amphibia; order Anura; family Hylidae; genus Hyla; species Hyla sarda. Next base: position 195,301,682 of record NC_079191.1, on the reverse strand, counting down.
GATGTCCGAGGAGCCGGAAACAGGAGTGGGAGGAACAGATTTGGGAGAAAAACGGTTGAGGATGAGAGGTTTAAGAAGAGAGACGTGAAAGGCATTAGGGATACGAAGAGAAGGAGGAAGAAGAAGTTTGTAAGAGACAGGATTAATTTGACACAAAACTTTGAAAGGACCAAGATAGCGTGGTCCCAACTTATAGCTAGGGACACGGAAGCGGACATATTTAGCGGAGAGCCATACCTTGTCTCCAGGGGAAAAAATGGGAGGAGCTCTTCTTTTCTTATCCGCGAATCTCTTCATGCGTGAAGAAGCCTGTAAGAGAGAATTTTGGGTCTCTCTCCATATGATGGAAAGATCACGAGAAATTTCATCCACAGCGGGCAGACCAGAGGGCAAGGGGGTAGGGAGGGGGGGAAGAGGGTGACGGCCGTACACCACGAAAAACGGAGATTTAGAGGAAGATTCAGAGATTCTGAAATTATACGAGAATTCGGCCCAAGGTAGAAGATCTGCCCAGTCATCCTGGCGGGAGGAAACAAAATGTCGTAAATAGTCACCCAAGATCTGGTTAATTCTCTCTACTTGTCCATTGGATTGAGGATGGTATGCAGAAGAAAAATTTAATTTAATCTTGAGTTGTTTACAGAGAGCCCTCCAGAATTTAGACACAAATTGGACGCCTCTATCCGAGACGATCTGTGTAGGCAACCCGTGAAGACGAAAAATGTGTACAAAAAATTGTTTAGCCAACTGAGGCGCTGAAGGAAGACCAGGAAGAGGGATGAAATGTGCCATTTTGGAGAATCGATCAACGACCACCCAAATAACAGTGTTGCCATGGGATGGGGGTAAGTCAGTAATAAAATCCATACCAATCAGAGACCAAGGTTGTTCGGGGACAGGTAGAGGATGAAGAAAACCAGCGGGCTTCTGGCGAGGAGTCTTATCCCGGGCACAGATAGTGCAGGCTCGCACAAAGTCCACCACATCAGTCTCTAGAGTCGGCCACCAATAGAAGCGAGAGATGAGTTGCACAGATTTCTTGATGCCCGCATGACCTGCGAGATGGGAGGAGTGTCCCCATTTGAGGATCCCAAGGCGTTGGCGAGGAGAAACAAAGGTCTTTCCTGGAGGAGTTTGCCTGATGGAGGCTGGAGAAGTGGAAATCAGGCAGTCAGGAGGAATGATGTGTTGAAGAGAAGGTTCAATTTCAGAAGCATCTGAGGAACGAGAGAGAGCATCGGCCCTAATGTTCTTATCAGCAGGCCGAAAGTGAATTTCAAAATTAAATCGGGCAAAGAACAGAGACCACCTGGCCTGACGAGGATTCAGCCGTTGGGCAGACTGGAGGTAGGAGAGGTTCTTGTGATCGGTGTAAATAATAACTGGAAATCTTGATCCTTCCAGCAGATGCCTCCATTCCTCAAGTGCTAATTTAATGGCTAGAAGCTCTCGATCCCCGATGGAGTAGTTCCTCTCTGCCGGAGAGAAGGTCCTAGAAAAAAAACCACAAGTAACAGCGTGCCCGGAGGAGTTTTTTTGTAGAAGGACAGCTCCAGCTCCCACTGAGGAGGCATCAACCTCCAATAGGAAGGGTTTAGATGGGTCAGGTCTGGAGAGCACGGGAGCCGAAGAAAAGGCAGACTTGAGTTGTTTAAAGGCGTCTTCCGCTTGAGGAGGCCAAGACTTGGGATCGGCATTTTTTTTGGTTAAAGCCACAATAGGAGCCACAATGGTAGAAAAATGTGGAATAAACTGCCTGTAATAATTGGCGAACCCCAAAAAACGTTGGATGGCACGGAGTCCGGAGGGGCGTGGCCAATCTAAGACGGCAGAGAGTTTATCTGGGTCCATTTGTAGTCCCTGGCCAGAGACCAAGTATCCTAGAAAAGGAAGAGATTGGCATTCAAACAGACATTTCTCTATTTTGGCATAGAGTTGATTGTCACGAAGTCGCTGAAGAACCATACGGACATGCTGGCGGTGTTCTTCTAGATTGGCAGAAAAAATCAGGATATCGTCTAGATATACAACAACACAGGAGTATAGGAGATCACGAAAAATTTCATTAACAAAGTCTTGGAAGACGGCAGGGGCGTTGCACAGGCCAAAGGGCATGACCAGATACTCAAAGTGTCCATCTCTGGTGTTAAATGCCGTTTTCCATTCATCCCCCTCTCTGATGCGGATGAGATTATAAGCACCTCTTAAGTCCAGTTTGGTAAAAATATGGGCACCTTGGAGACGATCAAAGAGTTCAGAGATGAGGGGTAGGGGGTAGCGGTTCTTAACCGTGATTTTATTAAGACCGCGGTAGTCAATGCAAGGACGTAGAGAGCCATCTTTTTTAGACACAAAGAAAAATCCGGCTCCGGCAGGAGAGGAGGATTTACGGATAAAGCCCTTTTTTAAATTTTCCTGGACGTATTCAGACATGGCAAGAGTCTCTGGGACGGACAGAGGATAGATTCTGCCCCGGGGTGGAGTAGTGCCCGGGAGGAGGTCAATAGGACAATCATAAGGCCTGTGGGGAGGTAGAGTCTCAGCTTGTTTTTTGCAAAAAACGTCCGCAAAGTCCATATAGGCCTTAGGGAGACCGGTTACAGGAGGTACCACAGAGTCACGGCAAGGGTTACTGGGAACCGGTTTTAGGCAGTCCTTGGAACAAGAGGGCCCCCAACTCTTGATCTCCCCAGTGGACCAATCCAGGGTTGGGGAATGGAGTTGAAGCCAGGGAAGTCCAAGGAGAATTTCAGAAGTGCAATTGGGGAGGACCAAAAGTTCAATCCTCTCGTGATGAGGTCCGATGCACATTAGGAGGGGCTCCGTGCGGAAACGTATAGTACAGTCCAATCTTTCATTGTTTACACAATTGATGTAGAGGGGTCTGGCGAGACTGGTCACTGGGATGTTGAACTTGTTGACGAGAGAGGCCAAAATAAAATTTCCTGCAGATCCAGAGTCCAAGAAGGCCACAGCAGAGAAGGAGAAGGCAGAGGCAGACATCCGCACAGGCACAGTAAGACGTGGAGAAGCAGAGTAGACATCAAGGACTGTCTCACCTTTGTGCGGAGTCAGCGTACGTCTTTCCAGGCGGGGAGGACGGATAGGACAATCCTTCAGGAAGTGTTCGGTACTAGCACAGTACAGGCAGAGATTCTCCATGCGGCGTCGTGTCCTCTCTTGAGGTGTCAGGCGAGACCGGTCGACCTGCATAGCCTCCACGGCGGAAGGCACAGGAACAGATTGCAGGGGACCAGAGGAGAGAGGAGCCGGGGAGAAGAAACGCCTTGTGCGAACAGAGTCCATATCCTGGCGGAGCTCCTGACGCCTTTCGGAAAAACGCATGTCAATGCGAGTGGCTAGGTGAATGAGTTCATGTAGATTAGCAGGGATTTCTCGTGCGGCCAGAACATCTTTAATGTTGCTGGATAGGCCTTTTTTAAAGGTCGCGCAGAGTGCCTCATTATTCCAGGATAATTCTGAAGCAAGAGTACGGAATTGTACGGCATACTCGCCAACGGAAGAATTACCTTGGACCAGGTTCAACAGGGCAGTCTCGGCAGAAGAGGCTCGGGCAGGTTCCTCAAAGACACTTCGAATTTCCGAGAAGAAGGAGTGTACAGAGGCAGTGACGGGGTCATTGCGGTCCCAGAGCGGTGTGGCCCAAGCCAGGGCTTTTCCAGACAGCAGGCTGACTACGAAAGCCACCTTAGACCTTTCAGTGGGGAACTGGTCCGACATCATCTCCAAGTGTAAAGAACATTGGGAAAGAAAGCCACGGCAAAACTTTGAGTCCCCATCAAATTTATCCGGCAAGGATAGTCGTAGTCCAGAAGCGGCCACTCGCTGCGGAGGAGGTGCAGGAGCTGGCGGAGGAGATGATTGCTGGAGCTGTGGTAGTAACTGTTGTAGCATAACAGTCAGTTGAGACAGCTGTTGGCCTTGTTGCGCTATCTGTTGTGACTGCTGGGCGACCACCGTGGTGAGGTCAGCGACAACTGGCAGAGGAACTTCAGCGGGATCCATGGCCGGATCTACTGTCACGATGCCGGCTGGCAGGTAGTGGATCCTCTGTGCCAGAGAGGGATTGGCGTGCACCGTGCTAGAGGATCGGTTCTAAGTCACTACTGGTTTTCACCAGAGCCCGCCGCAAAGCGGGATGGTCTTGCTGCGGCGGTAGTGACCAGGTCGTATCCCCTAGCAACGGCTCAACCTCTCTGGCTGCTGAAGATAGGCGCGGTACAAGGGAGTAGACAGAAGCAAGGTCGGACGTAGCAGAAGGTCGGGGCAGGCAGCAAGGATCGTAGTCAGGGGCAACGGCAGGAGGTCTGGAACACAGGCTAGGAACACACAAGGAAACGCTTTCACTGGCACGATGGCAACAAGATCCGGCGAGGGAGTGAAGGGGAAGTGAGGTGATATAGGGAAGTGCACAGGTGTAAACACTAATTGGAACCACTGCGCCAATCAGCGGCGCAGTGGCCCTTTAAATCGCAAAGACCCGGCGCGCGCGCGCCCTAGGGAGCGGGGCCGCGCGCGCCGGGACAGAACTGACGGAGAGCGAGTCAGGTACGGGAGCCGGGGTGCGCATCGCGAGCGGGCGCTACCCGCATCGCGAATCGCATCCCGGCCGGAGGCGGTATCGCAGCGCCCCGGGTCCGTGGAACCGACCGGAGCGCTGCAGTGAGGAGAGTGTAGCGAGCGCTTCGGGGAGGAGCGGGGACCCGGAGCGCTCGGCGTAACACTTACGGTACGTTTTGGCAGTGAAAGTGTTATTGTTGTGATCTCCAATTAAGGTGACATATAAAAAATTTATAGAATCATATTTCAAATTGTAAGTGAACCGGAGATTCAAATCATTATTGTTGATGTATTGGAAAAACTAGGCTGCTTGTTCCTGTGACCCAGTCCACACTAGGAGGAGGTTGTCAATATAACGGCCGTACCACCCCACAAGGGAGCAGTGGGGGTTGACGGCTGCATAGAGGTAGATCTCCTCCCAGTGGGATATGTACAAATGAGCTAAAGATGGAGAAAATTTGGCCCCCATTGGACATCCAACTTTTTTGCAGGAAAAATTTACCGTTAAACTTGAAGAAATTGTGTTAAGACAAAAAATAATATGTCAAGAAGATCAGATGAATAGTTGCAATATTTGATCATGTGGTATTTAACCGCATCTATAGCTTTTCCATGGGGTATGCATGTGTATATCGCGACAACGTCGCATGACATCCATCAGCTCTGTTTTTCCAAGACATTTACTCAATATCTTGTAAAAGGGTTTTACTGTCTATTAGAGATGCCAGGGTCCAAGTCACAAGAGGTTGCAAAAGCCATGCACCAACTCTCTCAATAACCGAGTTGATGCCCGCCACTATGGGACGGTGAGGTGGAGGAAAAGTGTCTTTATGGGTTTTTGGGAAACCATGAAAAATTGCACATTTGGGTGATGGGGGCAACATGTCTTCTTTTTGTTTCTCACTAATTATGCCCAGGCTGACTTGCAAAAGCTTATCCAATTTATTGGCAACCTGTTTGATGGGATTTGTAGGGACAGGTTTATATGTTGTCATGTCTTCCAACAATTGCATGATTAGTTTCCCATAGAGTAAACTGTCCAATATCACTACCGACCCCCCTTTGTCAGCTTGCCTCACGGTGATCTTTTTCTTGTTGGACAACTCTTGCAATGCTACCCACTGATGTTTATTCAGATTGTGTGTTATGGATGCATTACTGTTAAATAATTTTTTTCCGATCCTGTTCCACTCTAGTTTTTACTAGATCCATACACACGCATCTCGAGTTGATAGGATAAAATTGACGATTACCTGTAGGAAACATTTTTATTGTATTTTGTCGTACAACATTATTCTCATCTGTGTTAGGATCTTGTAACTCAATAAGTGTAAAAGTGGTCATGAGATCCTGAAACGATGTATGTAAAGGGAGACGACCTTCACCTCTTGAATTCAAATTAGGTATTTTTTTCAATGACATACAATTATTCAGTTCCTTAGTTTCTTGGTCTGGGCTGTTGCTAACAGAAAAACGTGTTTTCACTGTAATGAGTCTAATAAACTTATTTTCATCCTTGATAGTTTGATACAGGTCTGCCCTTAGTGTAGGCACAAAGGGGTACATGTATCATTGCCTTTAGACTACTTTTCCCGTCTACGGATTTTGCGCAATTGCGTTTTTTTTGCATTTGGATTGCGGTTTTTTTGGTGGATGATTTTCTAAAGTTGTCACCATTTTGGTGTACCGTAGACAACTTAATCCATAGGACTGTTATTTATCATTTGCGCTTAAAAAATGTAGACTTTTTTTTTAGCGCAATTGCGTTATTTTTGTCAAAATCGTCTACAAATCTACGAGTGGTAGCAAGGACAGAAAGTGTCTGATGCTCCACTGTTTAAAGTCAAGCAAGCATGGGTGTTGAAATTGTGTGTTAATTCATTTTTTGGTGCAAGTGTCTCTAGAATATGTGATGTAATTGGCCAGTGCTTTCCGTTATTTCCGTTTACACTTAACAAACTTTGTTTTTTCAAAAATATTTTTCTTTTTTACAAACATAAAAAAAATTAAAAAAACATATTCTAAATTAACTACATTGTTATTTCACAATGTAGTCAGAATCCTTTTTTTTTTTTACATTCTCAACATGTACTTTTACTATTTTGACTATTTTCCCACCAAACCATAAACATATGTGAATCTGTTGGTCATCTTAAGAACACAATTTTAGTGTCTGCACAACAGATGCGGTTTCCTAATCTATAATCAGCTGACCTCGAATCTGTGCCGAAACATGCACATATTCATTAACTATTAGTGGACTGCTGACCTGATTGCAGTTTGCTAGGGCGTACAATATTTTTTGGGTCAACTCATGTCTGTTTTTTCATATGGACAGAAAATTATGCTCTGGAATGATTTCCACTCTGTGTCAAATATCTCACATGCTGACAACATTTCATGATCAGAGGGGGAGATTTTGCTAGACCAGTGTAGAGGAAGAGTGGTGCAGTTGGCCATAGCAACCAATCAGATTGCTCCTTTAATTTTTTTAAAGAAGCAATCTGATTGGTTGCCATGGGCAACTGCACTACTCTTCCTCTGTACAGTTTTTGATAAATCTCCCACAAGAAAAATTACCAAAATGCAGGAAAAGCTGGGACCGTTTTTCAGGCGTTTTTGCTGGTGGACAAAAAAAACCTCAGTGGAATCCTGAAAAACAATAGAACAAAAGCCCAGCTTCCAGGATACACCACTTTTCCTGTGAGGTGTAGAACAGGTCTACAAATAGAACTGTGTGGAGATTTAGACCATTGCAAAACATTTATCATGGGGCTTGCACAAGTTTGATAAATTTGGAGAAAATGCACCAAATTTAGACCAAACAAAATGATCTACAAAAAACGTCTACCAACAACAACATTGATACATCTCCCCCAAAGTTCATTCCCATTGCTAGGACTTCTACTTGCTCCAAGCTCAATATAGAGGCTGATAAATTAGTTTTGTTTGGCCTGATAATGTGTTTCTTATGTTTGTGCTCTGATCTCCTGCGTTTTTTTCTGTTGTTTGTCCTGTATATGTCCTGTTTCTGGTTTTCTTCCTCCTGGTGCCTGTCTCTAAAATATTCTGCTGATGTTGATTGTGTTGTTGTGACTGGCTGTGAGGGTGATGAGCTGAAGTTGAACTTTGTGCTCTTTAACTATCATCTGCATCAGAATTATCTGTACCATAATCGGTGTACTCATGTTCATACAGTGGGGATCAAATGTTTGGGCACCCCAGGCAAAAATTTGTATTAATGTGCATAAAGAAGCCAAGGAAAGATGGAAAAAAAAATCTCCAAAAGGCATCAAATTACAGATTAGACATTCTTATAATATGTCAACAAAAGTTAGATTTTATTTCCATCATTTACACTTTCAAAATAACAGAAAACAAAAAAATGGCGTCTGCAAAAGTTTGGGCACCCCGCAGAGTTAATATCTTGTACTGCCCCCTTTGGCAAGTATCACAGCTTGTAAACGCTTTTTGTAGCCAGCCAAGAGTCTTTCAATTCTTGTTTGAGGTATCTTTGCCCATTTTTCCTTACAAAAGTCTTCCAGTTCTTTGAGATTTCTGGGCTGTCTGTCACGCACTGCTCTTTTAAGGTCTATCCATAGATTTTAAATTATGTTGAGGTCAGGAGATTGTGAAGGCCATGGCAAAACCTTCAGTTTACACCTCTTGATGTAATCCCCTGTGTATTTCGAGGTGTGTTTAGGATCATTATCCATTTGTAGAAGCCATGCCGCGGGGATCAGATCAGCCAAGATGGCGGACGGAGGTCCCCTCACCTGCCTCTATCTGTCTCCTGGGGTCTTCTGCACTGATCTGCCTTCCAGCAGACCAGAGCAGAAGATCTCCTATAATACTGATCAGTGTTATGCCCTATGCATAGCACTCAACAGTATTTGCAATCAAATGACTGCTATAAATAGTCCCCTATGGGGACAAAAAAATTTTTTAATGATTGTAAAAAAAGTTTTAAAAAAGTTAAAAAAATGGGAAAAAGTCCCTCCCCAATAAAATTTTAACCCCCCCCTTTTTCCCATATTAATACAAAAAAGCATAAAAAAGATATATAATAAATATATTTGGTATTGTTGCATGCGTAAATGTCCGAACTATAAAAATATAATGTTAATGATCCCCTACGGCGAACGGACGTAAACGTAAACATAAAAAAGAAAAGAAAAGTAAAAAATTTCAGCTGCAAAATTTTTTTTTTAATAAAAAGCGTTTAAAAAGTCACATATATGCAAACGATGTATCAAAACAAACTACAGTTCATGGCACAAAAAATTAGCCCTCACACATCTCTGAATATGTAAAAATAAGAATGTTAGAGGAGGTCAAAATAGGGCAATTTCAAACATACTGATTTTGTTCAAAAAGTGTGAGATTTTTTAAAAGCAGTACAAAAATATAAATGTATGTAATCATGGGTATCCTTTTAATCGTATTGACTCAGAGAATAAAGAAAACATGTCATTTTTACAGTAAAGTGTACAGCACTAAAACGACCCCCCCCCCCCCCCCCCCCAAATTTGCAACATTATGATTTTCGGTTAAATTTCCTTACCCAAAAAAATTTTTTTTGGGTTTACCATACATTTTGGGGTAACATGAGTGATTTAGTTACAAATTACAACTGGTCACTCAAAAAACAAGCCCTCATATGGGTCTTGGAATGGAAATATCAAAGAGTTATGAATTTTAGTAGGTGAGGTGGGGAAAAAACGCAAAAATAAGTGTCCTTAAGGTGAAAATGGAGAAGGAAATCCCCATAGCAAACCTCTTCTACTCTTTGCAGTTCCAGCAGCTGATAATTATTGGAAGGATTAAGATTTTTTATAGAAGTAATTTACATATTTGTTTAACTTTGTGGAGCCATTTGATATAAAAAAAAAAAGTTTTTTCCTGGAATACCCCTTTAAATATTTTTTTCAAGACAGAACCAAACTAATGTCCCACCAAACATAAAACAACTAATCTCGGACCTTGAACATCTTAAAACCCAACAGTTAAAAACCTGGTGGGACGCTGCTACTTTGACTCAGTATTTGGAACAGGAAATTATCCCTAGGTTTTTAGGATCGAAAAAAAGATCAACAGCTGTATATGATGGCAATTTTACATTGGAATGGAACATAAAACTTAGTGACTGTGCCTTCAAACTTATGAAACTAATCATAGACCGAGAACACAAGAAAATAACACAATTGTAAATGAACATTGCCCCTATAGCAGAATTTTTACAGAAATATAATAAATGGAGCTGAGTGATCTTCAAGATAAAATGAATAATAATCTAGCTAAATTAGAGGAATCTATAACCCTGTTGAAACAGACAAAATTTACTAGGGATGTTAAAGATTACTCCAACAATGTTGTCTATGCCTGGTACAGAAATATGGAGCACACCCCCAGATCCATTTTAAAAAACACATTGCATCAATCCAAAGCTCCAAAGAAAATTGTCAGTTTCAGCTCATCTAAACATGAGTCAACTGATTATGGTACAGATAATTCTGATGCAGATGACAGCCAAAGAGCACAAAGTTCAGCTTCAGCTCACCACCCTCCCAGCCAGTCACAACCACACAATCAACATCAGCAGAATATTTTAGAGACAGGCACCAGGAGGAAGAAAACCAGAAACAGGACATATACAGGACAAACAACAAAAAAAAAACACAGGAGATCAGGGCGCAAACATAAGAAACACACGTTATCAGGCCAAATGAAACTAATCCAACAACAAAAATGTTATCCTGTCAACTCGAGATGCGAGTGTATGGATCTATTTCAAACTAGAGTGGAACAGGACTTGAAAAAATTATTCAACAGTAACGCATTTATAACACACAATCTGAATAAACCTCAGTGGGTAGCATTGCAAGAGTTGTCTAACAATAAAAAGATCACGGTGAGGCAAGCTGATAAAGGGGGGTCAGTATTGATACTGGACAGTCTATGAGAAACTAATCATGCAATTGTTGTAAGACACAACGACGTATAAACCTCTCCCAACAAACCCCATCAAACAGGTTGCCAACAAATTGGATACGTTTTTGCAAGAGGGAGTCAGCCTGGGCATAATTAGTGAGAAAAAAAAAGAATACACCCTATAGTAGCAGGCATCGACTCGGTTCTTGAGAGAGTTGGTGCATGGCTTGATCATCTTTTTCAACCTCTTGTAACTCGGACCCTGGCATCTATACAAGACACTTTTTACAAGCTGTTAGGCCCAAGGCCTGATTATGGAATCCTACATGTGTATTATAATTGTATTTGTGTATAATGTATAATCTAAGGTATGTGTGAGGGTTCATTCAGACTGTGTATTTGTTTTTGTGTATTCCAGTTTTATTGGGGGGGTCTGTCTGTCTGCCTGTGTTATACTTCTTTTGAAGTCAAAAGCCTTCGTAGCAGCAGGATATGAGATGTCTCTGGTCCCATAATAAAGGAGATAAGGGACTCTGGAAGAGAGATGCCCCCCACCTGGTGGGATCAGAGGGGGGGGGGGAGGGGGGGAAAGAGTTTTCCCTCCTAATAAAGACACTATAAAACTGAGATGCTGGACAAACCTTTGTTCAAGCCTGTGGAAAAAGCATGACAAGATCCTAAGAACAGCTGGGCTCTCTCTCACAAGGACTGCTATACCATTATGCTGTAAGCACTTTTATTTTTATTTTCTGAACTTGTCTTGCCGAACTCTTTTATATATTTTTGTACATGTATGTCATTTATTTATTTTAGAGGAAGCACTGTGATATCTTTTTCAGATTAAATGTTTAATTAATCAGCTCTGGTCTTTGATCTCTAAATATAGGAGCTCACCTTTCTGAAGGAAGCTCTGATGAAACATGTTTATAAAAGGGTTAATTTTGTGACTTGCTGGGACTAGTAGTGGATACCCAGAGGTCTGGTAGCTTTAACCCTTGCACCATCACACTCTCTCTAGCATCTTGGCTGGACCGATAGGGTGTGATCGTGACACAAGCTACTGAGGAAATGTCTTGGAAAAAACAGAAAAGATGGATGTCATACAACGTAGTCGCGTTACACACATGCATACCCCATGACAAAGCTATAGATGTGATTAAATACCCCATGATCAAATATAGCAACTATTCATCTGATCTTCTACAATATATTCTTGCTGTATTATTTTTTGTCTTATGAAGAGCCACTGGAGTCATTTATAGAAAATTAAAAAATTATACTTTATTAGAAAATCACATGTCTAAACAGACTAAAAATAAGTATATGATGTAAAAAATATTTTGTATATGATAAATTATAAAGTAAATCACTCTATACAAAGCCAGTCCTCAAAGGGGAGTGGAGAAGAAGAAGAATTAAGAGAGGATAATAATGATATGAATATGTAAAATATGTAATAATATATAATAGACCTGAATCAGGGATATGTAAAATAGATTAATATTATATTAATATAAAACAAGGTAAAATAACGTGAAGTCACACATCTGGGCAGGGCCCTTGCACTAGATGTGAACAATATAAAATATGTAGCTATTAATGTCCAAAAGAGATAATGAATAATTAAAAATGCAATAGTATATCGACCACCTAGATAAATGCGCAGTCTAGTTTAGCCTGAAAAATAATGCAGAGGATCGCATAAAATATGCAGAGAAAAATTATAATGCAGAAAAGATGATAAGTCCAACAGTTCTCAATAGCTGGTGGATCCGTACATTAGTCCAAGGAGTGGTGTGGCCCAGATGTTGTGTACAATAGCAAAAAGTAGCAATAGTAATGATACCTGCAAGCCGCAATAGGTCTGTTAGTTACTCATGGTCTGTGCGGCCGGCTTTGTTGTGGCTGACAGTCTCGGCAGAGAGGGCAGTGTTCGGCGCTGGTACAGCAGTGGCGTCCTGCTTCTATGCAGATAGGTGAGTCGACCTGGTTGTTGTGCTGTTCTGGTGGGTGCAATTGCAGGTTTGCACGGATGGGCACACGGCTGTAGTCGTTCTTAATAATAAGGATGGATATAATCCTGGCAAGTGTCTGGACTTGGTTTAATCCCTGGCGTCCTCATGCTAGGTCGCGCGCGAGATCCTGTGGTGGTCCGCAATATAAGGTGCTACAGTGCTGCCGAAGGCTAAAAAGTTGGTTTGAAAAGTTCTTAAAAGTTCATAACAGTGGTCAAAGGGGGTGATATTAAAAATAACGGGCTATACACGTTTCAAGACCGTAGTCTCCTTCTTCAGTAGCCACAAGGATAAATACTATATGATTTGTGGAAATATAGTACTATCTAGTTACTAGCCATGTTCTGTTCTTGGTTATATTCTCAAGTTGGTTGTATGGTCTCAGTATGTCTGGGTTGGAAGGTTATGATACAGTGGCCATTATGGCTGACATATTGGATATAGGGTGTCTATAATCCTTTTATTTTTTTATTATGCTATAGATTACACATATGATACTATTACGTCTTTATATGATTCTAATCGTATTTTTTACACACAAAATGATGATCTTTTTTTTTTCTTTTTACAATGATCTTCATTTATTATTAGCTGCACAATTACTATGATGATCATGTATTTTCTATACAATGATCATCTTTGTTGGTCTGTAGTGGTTTGTTATTGTTTTGTTCACCTTATACATGGCCATATATAAATTTGGCCTTATAACATTGTTTGTCATTGTCAAATTATACTTGGCAAGGTTAATGTATTACATGGCTCACAATGTGTCATATATATATATTTATACACATCCCTATTATTGCTTGTGGCTTTGCTATTTTTTGTCTTAACACATAATTTCTTATTGTTTAATGGTACATTTTTCCTGCAAAAAGTTGGATGTCCAATGGGGGCCAAATTTTCTCCATCTTTGGCTAATTTGCACATGTCCCACTGAGAGGAGGTCTAACTCTATGCGGCCGTCAATCCCCACTGCTCCCTTGTGAGGTGGTACGGCCGTTATATTGACGACCTCCTCCTAGAGTGGACTGGGTCACAGGAACAAAGGAGCCCAGTTTTTCCAATACATCACCAATAATAATTAAAATCTCCGGTTCACTTGCAATTTGGAATATGATACTATACATTTTTTAGATGTCACCTTAATTGGAGATCACAGCAAAAACACTATCACTACCAAAACGTACCATAAGCCAACATCAGGAAATACCATCCTTCATGCCAAAAGCTGTCATCCTAATCATACTGTAAAGAACTTGCCGATAGGCATATATGTAAGGGCGAAAAGAGCTTCTTCATCTGTAGAAATATATGAATCCATTGTACATATCAACACACGCCTACGAGCATGTGGATATCAGCCAATTACATAGAGCCAATGCCATCACGGACGGAAAGATGAGAACAGATTATTTATGTAATAAATCTCCTAAACAAAAGAGTAGATTATCCCACAAGGACCCCTTAAACGATACTTGGTAGATTTTAACAACATCAGAAATGTGATATTAAAAAATCTTTTAATTCTCCATCAGGATTTAACCCTTTCTACAATTTTGGAAGATGGGGTCAGAGTGGTCGCCAGAAGAGCACAGTCACTTATAGACAGATTATTAAACAGTGCATATCGTTGACCACAGGGCAATAATACATTGATGTCCACCATTGGATACTACAAGTGTAACCAATCGAGATTCTCTATGTGTAAATTTATGTCTAATACAAAACAATTCATATATTGTGTTACAAATCACACTTACCGTATCAAAATTCTAATAAACTGCAACACTGATCATGTCATATATTTAGCCACCTGTAGAGACTGCTCATTGCAATATGTAGGATGTACAACCAGAAAACTCAAGCTTCGAATAGCGGAACATATGAGACACATCCTGCCCTCTAATACCACCTTCGATAAAAGACCTTACTCTGGCCTTACCAAACATATCTGTGAGGTACATGCAGGGATTTCATCTTGCATTACGATCACTGGGATAGAAAAAGTCCAACAACCCCATCGAGGAGGGAATTGGGCCCGTCTTGTGTTTTCACGGGAGGCATTCTGGATATTGTCTCTAGACTCTCGTGTACAAAGTGGACTCAATTAACGTAGTGACTTCATGTATATTTATTAGTTTATCAGTGCTATGTCCATGACAACCTAGGTGTGTACTGCAATACACACCAATTATTTGTGTGATCTAGGTCTTGGGTCTAATCTATAATAGTGTCATCAGTTATATTGCAGGTTCATGTCTATTGCGGTTTCTGTTTATTTAAACTGCTTTTTAAATTGTTCTGTTATATTGTGGAAATATATGTGGTCTCCCTTAGCAACCATTGTTCACCACATAATACGTGGTGCGC
>NC_079191.1:194961400-194986579 GCF_029499605.1 Hyla sarda | reverse complement strand
GCTTCTTACATGACAATGGGCTCAGCCTATCATCGGCAGAGGTGGGACATCGCTGCAGCTGGTGATAGGCTGAAGGCTCTGTGACATTCCCATCCCCAGGAAGCAGCAAGAACAGCGGAGGGACCATGAGGCCGGGTCCTTAGCAACAGGGGAACGGAGGACGAAGGTAAATTAAAGTTTGTTTTTTAATATTTGCAGCCCGGGCACAGAAATACAAAGTACAGCGCAGCGGCTGATAATTATTTGGCAGGGGGGAGGAAGAGAAGCAGCGCTCGCGGGTGAAATACGGTACGATTAGTCCCCCGATGTGGGGTGCAGCACTGGGCTGATAAACCGGCGGGGGGGGGGGGGGCTGGGTACATTGGGGGGCAATGTATGTTGTTCAATGTACATACCGTAAATAAATGAGCACTACTCTGAAAATAAGCCCTAGTGTGTTTTTTTCGACTAAAATTAATATAAGATCCGGTCTTATTTTCGGAGAAACACGGTATCTGATAAATGCCTTTTTGTCTACCTGGTAGTGTGCTCACTTACCAGGTAGACAGGCAGACATCACTGATGCCTGCTGGGGGGGGGGGGGGGAGGGGGGGGCTACAGCTGTTTCACCCACTTGCCCTGACATCTATTGGGAGTTGTAATGGTGAAACTGGAGGCTGCCTGTCTTGAAAACAAAAACTTTATGGCCATGGCGCTACCCCAAACCGCTCTCAGTCCCCCCCCCCCCCCCCCCCCCCCCCCCCCCCACCCACCCCCCCCCCCCCCCCCCCCCCCCCCCCCCCCGAGCTCTGCCCTCAGTTCCAGCCCCCCCGAACCCTGCTCTCAGTCCCCGCCCCCCCCGAACCCTGCTCTCAGTCTCAGTCATCCCCCGGAACCCCGCTCTCATACCAAAGTGCAGGACAGCAGCAGCGGCGGCGTATATGCCGAGAGGCGGGGCCGTCGCGTGAGGTCAGGGAGCCAATGCGCGCATCCTCTGTTCTCAGTCTCCCTGCCTGTCTGATTGACAGGCAGGGAGCTAGAACAGGCTGACTGAATTAGGACCGATTGCCCGGTCGGCATCGGTCCTAATTCACTAGTGACTGCAGCCGGCCACTAGGAGGGAGACCCCTAGTGGCCGTTTTTTTTAAATGTAAATTACACTATTTTAATGATAAAAAAATAAAATAAATGTGAAAGTATATTAGAGATATGTTGTAGTACATAAGTACTACAACATATTAAAAAAAAAGTTTGGTGACAGTGCCCATTTAAACAGGCAACGAGTGGAGGACAGAGGAGACTACAGTAAGTAACAGGTCTGTGAGAGCCAGAAATCTTGCTTGTTTGTAGGTGACCAAATACTTATTTCCACCATAATTTGCAAATAAATTATTTAAAAATAAGACAATGTGATTTTATGGATTTTTTTCCTCATTCTCTCATAGTTGAGGTATACCTATGATGAAAATTGCAGGCCTCTCATCTTTTTAAGAGGGAGAACTTGCACAATTGGTGTCTGACTGAATACTTTTTTGCCCCACTGTATATGTATAATGGGGGGAAAGGGGGATTGTGAATTACTGCACATTTTTTCTTTTTTACTCCTTTTTCATTGTCCCACTAGAGGACTGGGCTCTGATCTGTAAGCAGTGTATCATGCCTGTTAAGTCACAATGATAGCCATAGCTAAACAAACTTTGCCTCAGAGCCTGATCAGCTGCTGTAACAGGCAGGCCAAAGGCTGCTCTCATGCCTCTGGTTGCCATGGCTACAATCAGCACCATGTGAGGGGTGCCAATCAATGAGGAAGAGAAGGAGGGTGCTCCATCTGTCATCCTGTCAGATGCTGCGGTCACACTGACCACACCATCTAAAGAGTTAACTGGCAGGATCGGAGTGTCAATTTAACAGAATGTCATACATGCACTGTACATGTACAGCATTCTGCATTAATGGGTTAAAACTCAATCATTACATGCTGTGAATTTTACCTGTGGATTTACTTATATGAAATCTGCAGCGTATAAGCAATGTGTGAACAAATCCTTAAGAAGTAAAATGACAGTGTTAAAACTTACCAGGCCCATCAAACGGTACAAAGAAATGTGGAATTTTTTCAGAGGCACCTAAGGGGATGAGATACATGTCTTTCACCTGCCTCATGTTGTTTGCAACTACACCATAACGTTTTCTACTACTGAAATAAGAATACAGCAGCGTGTAAGATATTTGATCTTCTTCTGTCTCTGGAGTAAACCGTATTACACAGGTTTCCTAAAAAATAAAACAATTATTAACGAAGGTTTTGAAGGAAAATGTTTAATTTTCCCAGATCAACAAAACACCATTCTAACTGAAAACAGAGGATATCTTTGTACAGCTCTCTGGTATATATTTATATATCTATATATCACACACACACACACTGTATTTGTGTGTATCTATGTTAATTTCTCCTGCCCAGCAAGAATAGACCGTAAAACAGTGATGTGTATACCCCTTGCTGGGCTGTACGCCAGCTCAGCAAGGAAAGAGTTAAGCAGCGCTGCTGCCAAAAAGTCCTGCTTGTCCTGCCCACAATTCAGGTATTTTGTCTCTGTACAGGCAAAAGCTGTAGGAACAGGAACATATTTTTTCCACCCAAAAATATGCACTTTTTTTAACCAAAGGATATTAAAAAAAAAAAAATACATATAAAGCTTTTATCTTCATTAGAGAAAAAGTTTTTGCAAGGGGTTATCCAGCGCTTTAAAAGCAGAGCTGATTTATAAAAAAAAAAAAAAAAATGCATTACATTTTTCTGCCGGTTGGGTGTGGTTTTGCAGCTCAATTCCACTAAAGTGAATGGAGCCACAATATCACGAATAACCTAGCGACAGTGTGGTGCTGTTTTGGAAGAAATTAGCTGTTATTCTATTGGTGGATAACCCCTTTTGATCCAAAAAACTAAGAATTTCATGGCAAGTATCATCTTAATTGGTATAACAAAAGACAGTCAAAGTTTTTTTTTTTTAGGACAACCTAATAGTTAATTATCTGCTTCTCTTACTTTCAGTCTCCGCAGCTCTCAAATCTTTAACCCCTTAAGGACTCAGCGTTTTTCCATTTTTGCATTTTCATTTTTTCCTCATCACCTTCCAAAAATCATAACGCTTTCAATTTTGCACCTAAAAATCCATTTTATGGCTTATTTTTTGCACCACCAATTCTACTTTGCAGTGACATTAGTCATTTTACCAAAAAATCCACGGCGAAACGGAAAAAAAAATAATTGTGCGACAAAATTGAAGAAAAAATAACTTTTGGGGGCTTCCGTTTCTACGCAGTGCATTTTTCGGTAAAAATAATACCTTATCTTTATTCTGTAGGTCCATACGGTTAAAATGATACCCTACTTACATAGGTTGGATATTGTCGTACTTTGGGAAAAAATCATAACTACATGCAGGAAAATTTATATGTAAAAAATTCTCATCTTCTAACCCCTATAACTTTTTTTTTTCCACGTAGGGGCCGGTATGAGGACTAATTTTTTGCACCGTGTTCTGAAGTTTTTATCGGTACCATTTTTGTATTGATCGGACTTTTTGATCGCTTTTTATTAATTTTTTCATGATACAAAAAGTGACCAAAAATACAGTATTTTGGACTTTGGAAATTTTTTGCGCACACGCCATTGACCGTGCGATTTAATTAATGATATATTTGTATAGTTCGGACATTTTCGCATGCAGCGATACCACATGTTTATTTACACAGTTTTTTTTATGGGAAAAGGGGGGTGATTCAAACTTTTAATAGGGAAGGGGTTAAATGACCTTCGTTAACTTTTTTTTTTGCAGTGTTATAGCTCCCATAGGGACCTATAACACTGCACACACTGATCTCCTATGCTGATCCCTGCAAAGCCATAGCTTTGCAGGGATCAGTCAGATAGGAGGTCGATTGCTCAAGCCTGTAGCTCAGGCTTGGAGCAATCAATCGACGATCGGACGCCGCGAAGAAAGGTAAGGAGACCTCCGCCTGCGTCCCAGCTGATCGGAACATCGCGATTTTATCGCGATGTCCCGATCAGCCCGACTGAGCTGCTGGGAACGGTTTACTTTCGTTTTCAGACGCGGCGATCAACTTTGATCGCCGCATCTGAAGGGTTAATAGCGCGCCGCACTGCGCTCAGTGCCGCGCGCTATTAGCCATGGGTCCCGGCTGTTGTTCGAGGCCGTGGCCCCGCGTTATAAATCGGGAGCAGACTCATGACTTTGCAGTACGTCATGAGTCCTTAAGGGGTTAAGTCCCCGCTTCTGTGCTGTTCTTCCGCCCCTAGCCAAATCACTGGGCTGAGAAGGATGTCATCAGATTAAGCAAAACAGGAGCACAGTGGGGACAGGAAGATCTAAGAATTGTTGAAACACCTTGGTGGAGCTAAGTAAGTCAGATGCACAAGGAGGCAGATAGTTAACTATCTAGAAAACCCCATTACATACACTTAATTATAAGTCTTGAGAAAGGCTTATGTTTTGTTTTCGGCCCCAGCACCTGCCGCTCAGCCTATCGCCGGCCGAGTCAGGACTTCGCTGCGGCCGGTGATTGGCTGAGTGCAGTATGACTCACCAACCACCGGCAACCAGGAAGAGGATCGCGGCGGAGACCGGAGTGGGTTATCGGAGGCACCTGGGAAGCGAAGGAAGGTATGTAGCTCTGTATTTTTTTTTTTTTACTGCCGGCAGTATGGAGGACAATTTTTCTATTCTGGAGTACTCCCTTAATTGGTTTGCAGGTTTATACAAAAAAGCATATAAAATACAGTACAGGCACCATTATGTATGCAGACAGAGACAGATATGCATATTCCACAGACTTGCTAAGCCAGTGTAATACAGCCTGTAAACTGAGCTAGAGAACCCAACAATGAAACAATATAGGGGGACATTTATCATCGTTGCTTTGGTAAGCGAGTTCTGTAGCCATTTTTTCTTGCTTTTGGTTTTGCTTATGTGTGACATATTTATTATACTATGATGGTGGGTTGATAAATATGGCTTACATAAGCAAAAACCAATGAATCACTTTTGAATACCATTTTTTTTGCACACATGAGCAAAAACCAATAAATGACTTCAGAACACAAATTTGGAGCTTTGAAAAAAATGTGTTTTATATATATATATATATATATATATATATATATATATATATATATATATATTACCACTTTTATTCCCCTAAATGTACTAACTCATTTTTTTTCTTCTCATTTTCAGATCCGTGTATCTTGTGGATTACTTTAGATTCAGGGGAGAACAGTGATCAGCATTTTTTTTGGTTTAATGTTAATAAAATGGTTAATGAGGACTTTTAGGAGAGTGTTTTTTGGAATTAATTTTTTTTTAAATGTGTTTTTTTTATTTACTTGACAGGCTTATAGGCGGAAGCTGTATTATAGACAGAGTCCATTACTAAGATGAGGCTTAGCGCTAATCCCCAATTATTACCCTGGTACCCACCGCCACAGGGGTGCCGGGAGGAGCCGGTACCAACAGGCCTGGAACGTCAAATATGGCGCTCCTGGGCCTAGGCGGTAACAGGCTGGCATTATTTAGGCTGGGGAGGGCCAGTAACAATGGTCCCCGCCCAACCTGGTAACATCAGGCTGTTGCAGCTTGGTTGGTATTTGGCTAAAAATAAAAATAGGGGGAATCTTATCTTTGTTTTGCATAAATAATTAATTATTAAGAAGAAAAAAACGCATAGGGTTCCCCATATTTTTATTTTCAGCCAAATACCAACCAAGCAGCAACAGCCTGATGTTACCAGGGTGGGCAAAGACCATTGTTACTGGCTCTCCCCAGCCTAAATAACGCCAGCCTGTTACCGCCTAGGCCCAGGAGCGCCATATTTGACGCTCCGGGCCTGTTGGTACCGGCTCTTACCGGAACCCCTGTGGCGGTGGGTACCAGGGTAATAATTGGGGGTTAGCGCTAGTTGTGTTGGGGGCTAACACTAAGCCCAGGCTTAGTAATGGATTCCGTCTATTAGACAGCTTCCACTACTAAGCCTGTCAAGTAAATTAAAAAAAAACACAACACGTTTAAAAAAAATTTATTCCAAAAAACACTCCCCCACAAGCCCTCGTTAACCATTATATTAACATTAAACAGTTTTTTTTAAACGCTGGTCATCGAAGCAGTCCACCGAATCCGAAGTAGTCCACAGGATACACTGATCTGAAATGAGAAAAAAAGAAAAAGAAAAATAGGCTAATACATTTATTGTCACCCGCCCTCGTATGACTACAACTCCCAGCATATCCTTACTGTAAGGGAATGCTGGGAGTTGTAGTCATGTGGTGTGGGAGATTGTCACCCCCCCCCCCCACAACTCTCCCAGCATGCCCTTACTGTAAGGGCATGCTGGGAGTTGTAGTCGTGCCAGCGAGGGAAGCAGTACGCTCTGCTCCTTGGCTGCAGTGATCAGAGAATCACTGTAATTTCATATTTCCTGCCGGGTCACAAGACATGGGACCCAGCGGGAAATTTGAAATTACACTAAACTCCACGGTGCTATAGTAAGGAGCCCGGGCTGACATAATACTGCAGCCGCCCGGGACTCCCGCAGCTGGGCAGGAGCCATCCCTGCCATCTCTCGGCGTGTACCGCAGTGCTGAGGGATGACAGGGACGGCACCTACACATCTCCCTGCCCGGCTGTGGGAGTCCCGGGCGGCTGCAGAGTTAAGTCAGTGAGGCTAGCCCGGGCTCCTTACCAAGGTGCCGCAGGATATATGAGAAGCCCGTGGGGCTGAAGACTGATGCCTGCCCGGGCTCCTTTTAACATCTAGCGGAGCCACGGAGCTTTTAATCCCTAATGTAATATCAGCAGGAAATATGAAAATTACATCAGCAGGTAATATGAAATTACATTAGGGGAAATAGAAACTCTGCGGCACCGAGGTATGTTAAAAGGAGCCCGGGCTGAAATCACTTTGCAGCCACCCGGGTTCCTCCGATTCTATCCTCGCTACTCTAATATAATGATAGGATGGGGACACTGCATTACATAACCCCCACCCCCCTTGTCTTCCACCCGCGCCGCACATTTTCCGCCCGTTACAATACTACAACTCCCAGCATGCCCTCACTGTATGGGCATGCTGGGAGTTGTAGTCTTGCAACAGGTAGCAGACGGATGGGAGATGTGCGGCGCAGGAGACAAGGGGGACGTCATTATGTTAGGGTAGCAGGGTTAGAATCAGACAGAGCCCGGGCGGCTGCAGAGTGATGTACAGTTGTAATATATTTCCCGCTGGAGCCGTGATGTCGGCTGCCAGCGGGAAATATAAAATTTGCTCTCAAAAGCCGTTTTGTACGCCAGCTCAACGCAGTTTTTGAGGGCTTACGACTTTTTTTGCGCAGTTGCGACTGTCGCAGTTAATAAATACCAGACTACCCGTAGTCCATTTTAACATTTTTACTACGTAGTTACGTTTTGGAAAACTTGCTTTTCTCGCTTTCCAGTCAAAATGTTGTACGAAAAATTGCGTAGTCGCATGTGCGACATTTTTAGTAAAAAAAAATTTACTAAATCGCTTGATAAATGTCTGTCATAGTGCCTGTCTTTAGCAGAACTGGGAAAATCAGTATCATCAGTAAACAACGCATGCACAGTAACATACATAAATAAAATTAACTAATTAAAATAAACAAATAAATAATTAAGGTTAGTTTACTAAAGTGTGTTTAGCTGGTGACAGGTTGGCTTTGACAAATAATTGGAACTACATGTTACCATCTAATTGTTTTAAATACAGTTTATAGTAAAAAAAAAAAAACAAAAAAAAAAAAAACGGTCATACCACCAACTGCATTACCTTTGTTCCAGATGCCCTTATCTTTTCTACATAGTCCCAAACAGTTTGTGGTGAAATCCTTCCACCTACTTGTATGCTTTCTGGAAGGTCCTATAAAGAAAACAGTCATACTATTAGGGATAAAATTATTTTAAAAATATCTCCAATGATGTGTGAATTCCCTCACTCATAGGCCACATGTTGGTTTTCTGCATATTGCAACAGGCTTACTATGTAAGTGATTAGGTGTCATAAAGCAATCTCTGTTCCCTAATATACTAGTAATATACTTTATACTTCCTATTAGAAGAACTGGTCATACATGCCTCATGCCGACTTAGCCATCCAATAGTCTATGTGGAATCTAATTTTTTCTCCACTGGGGAAATTTCTTGAATCATCGTGAATAGTGTTAATATAATTACATTCACAGTTTGCACTTACACACCCCTCTGGTTGATAAATATTGATTCTCGGTCGCTCTTCATTGGGAGGACAGCTATACTGATGGGTATATGCTCTTTCCACTCGGAGGAGCTGACACTAGGGGAAAAAAAAAGTCGTCTCCTCCCTGGCAGGATATACCCGCCCATTAGAAGTGAAGTATTCAGTTTTAGCTAGTGTCAGTAGGAGGCAAGACACAGGTTTGGGAGCTCCCCAGATCTGGTCTTTTAGATTATTTTCTAGTAAGGGCTGTTTAGTAGGTTTTTATCTCCTTTTTGTTTCCCTTTTTTCAGGTGGGGTTTCAGGAGCATGGCACTACCTGTTCTCCCATATGCGACAAAGGGGCACGGAACAAAAGAGTATGGGCCGTCAACCCCTTATAGCCAACGACCAGCGCCTGGAGGTTGTACCTTGGGTCTGGGTCCCCCACTTGCGCCTGCTCGCTTGCTCTCTTAGCCTGGTATGATTCAGTGTGGCCGTAAGCTGGATGAAGTCTTCAGGGTGAGTATAAGAAGATGGAGCCGGGGGTGAGTATGTACTACAACCCCCCTTCCCCCTCTCCCTTTTCTCTTGCTCATTCCAGGGGTCCCCCTTCTTTTCATGTGCCCAGCTCCTCAGCCGCCATTACACGTGGCTGTGCTGGGCCGGACCTCTCATGGCCTCTGGCGCAATTCTGGAGGGGACAGTCCTGTGAAGACTTCCCTTCCCCCTCTTCGGGCCATGCATCTCTACACATGTATTGCGGCCAGGCACAGAGCCCTGGCCACGTTACCTTCCTTCCGGCCGGAGACTCTATGCTGCTGCCCCAGTTTCAGTCTCTGGGGCAGCTGGTCTCCAGACCCGTGCGGCCGTCCACGCCAGTGGGGGAGTTATCTACCCGCTTACTACCTTGTGCGGCCAGGCAGAGTGTTCTGGCCGTGTTCTTTCTAGGCTGACCGGAGACCTATAGCTGCAGGCAGAAGGTCTCCGGTCCCACCTGGCTGACTGCATTCTCAGTGCGGGCACACCAGTCCGCTTACAACTATCTATTGTGGCCAGGTGCAATATCCTGTCCGTGTTCTTACAAGCTGACTGGAGACTTACAGCAGCAGGTCTCCAGTCCCACGTGGCCGACTGCCCTCAGTGCTCCCCATGTGGTCGGGCGCTTCCCCGGTGGGGGAGGAACTGGACAAGTCTTTCACCCAGTTCCCCAACCCCCTTCCTGTAATGGCCGCAGATCGTGTGGCCAACGCCCAGTACATGCAGCCAGGTGCCGCATTTTACCACAAGTCCCCCCGTGCTTCTCGTAGTCTAACGCCGACTCCGGGGGCAGTATTCTTCTAGCGTGCCCTCCCTTCCTGGCGGGCTGTGCTGTCAAAGTTTAAAGAAACATAAAATAAAATTCACCACTGGTCACTTAGACCATTTGGTGGTGTTTGGCCCTCTTGTGGCCATCAATTGTATTGCACCCTGGATTTTTCAATACTTCTTGAGCTCCCCCTTGTGGCAACCAAGCGCTATTACAGCCTTGGCCTGTCACATCTGTTTTTTATCAGTTTAATATCTGCAGGGTCCCTTTTCTAGGGACAGAATCAGGGGCCCGCTTTATTCCTTCAGTCACCCTTTACGGTGGCCTGCCTTAGACTATTTACATTTGAGGTATGCATCTGGCTTATCTATTTTCTACAGGGTTCTCACTCTATCAGGGAACATATGCGCACCGACGTAGCGGGTTACTGCCAGGGATTTCTCGATCCCTTAGAAACTGTGGGGGATATATTCAGTGTCTACCACTGAGTGCCATGTCATGTCAGTCGTGCCCACGGCCGAATTCCAGTCCCTCCCTACCGAGGCAAGACACTAGTCGTGCGCCCTTGCAAGAGTTTTTTTTTTTTTTTTGCCTTCCTGGCAGACGCTAAGGGCACTCTGTCAGGTCTGCCGGTCACCCATCATGGGGGTGTTCTGGCGTGTCATACAATATTATTCCCTCCTCTAGAGGCTGCCGCATACGCGGCTAGGGCTCTGAATCCTCCTGTCTAGTGCGAGGTCTCCGTGGAAGTGTCCCTGCGTGCACATAGATTGGTCCTGATGTTGATATGCCGGACAGCAGTCTCACCTGTAACTCAGCTCTCAACTGCCGCGTCCACGGCTGGTACTCCGGTATCCCACTGCTGATGCAAGGTGTCCGAAGGAGTGACCCGTTGGACACTATGGACCCATACCAGTAAGCCAGACAGTGGTTTGCGTGGTCTCCTTAGCCGCCTGTCACTAATCACTCAGCTGATGTATCTGAGGCTGGAGTTCCAATACCCCACTGCTGTGGAGGTGTACGTACACGTGTCCCAGAGTGTCCTATGGACTCTAGACGGAATACAGGGATGCATTACGCAGCTCCTCAGCCTCCCCCGATCTCCCAAGGTGGCGGGGATACTATCTAGGGCTCCCACATGCGGCAGTGGGGCACAGTGATCGCCTATATGGCTTTCCCCTTTTATCCAGCGCCTGGAAGTGTACTTGTTCAGCCAGACTGTTGTCTGAAGTGGTCTCCATCATTGTTGGTCTCCCATTTCTGGGCTGCCGCGGGCTTGGTCAGATCTCCCGTACCTCACTGCTGGTATAAGGACTCGGGTTGAGGGTCCCTGCCGGTACTCGGGACTGATGACAGTGTTCTGCTGTGTCTCCTACACCGCCAGGTCGCTCATTAGTTCGATCATACTCCAATACCCCACTTTCTGTAAGTTCTGAGTGAGTCTCACCAACTTGCTCCATAGGCCCTATGCAATAGACCACATACTGGTTCGTGGGGTTCTCTCCTTTACCAGGTTCCTCCCTACATGCCTGCCGCTTTCTAGGCTGAAGGCTGGTAACCCACTTTCGGTGTGTGATTCTGTCTACTGCAACCGGTGTGGCCATGGTCCCAATGCCAGATAGCCAGACGGTGTCTGCATGGTTTTCTACTACGCCAGGTTACCTTCCCTATTCTTGCCGCACCCGCAGTTAAATTCCAGTGACTCATTTTCCAGGTGAAGTTCCAAAGAGTGTCTTAGGGTTTCATTGGATCTTTTATACTTGCCGGTCAGACTGTGTCTGCATTTTCCTGCTCCACATAGATCCTTCATCCCTGCGTCCTGGTGTGTGGCACCATTTAGAGCTTGGGTGTGGGCATTTCCTGCATGTTCCATGGACTTTCGCAGAAAGAGCAGCACTCTGTTCCCCTTTCTAAGGGGCAACGTTGGTCTGCTAGGGGCATGGTTGTGACCATGCTGCCGGACTTTTGAATATCTGCGGTTTATTTCACGTCTGCAGTCTTGGTACCCCTCTACTATTGTGCGATAACCATGTCTGTGTCCCTACATACGCTAGGCCACTCTGCACGTGTAGAGTCCACTTTCCCTTTTTTCTGTGGTGGGTGCCTTGGGTCTTCCTGTGATCTTGTTTCCACAGGTTTAGGTTCTGGTCCAGGGTTACACCACGTTGAGGTGTTCCCCTCAACGCTTTGGGTGTGTGTGCTTCTTACTTCCATTCATAGTCAGGACTCAAATTAGCTCCTCTTATCCTTGGTAAGTTGTTGCAGGGTTCTGGGGACTACGTCCACCCAGTACTTTGCACCCTTACTTTGAGGTGGCATTTCACTGCTCCTATATTGCCTGGCACACTTTGATCATCCTCCTTCCACAGGGGGTACGGGGATCAGGGAGCTTGGCTTTGTCTGTGTTTCATAGGGACCAACCCTTGTTTTTCCCCTCCTCTATATAGGAGGGGTACCTGGCTGGGCCCTTGTTTTATGCTGAAAGCAATCAGCTGAGCTACGCACTTTTGCAGCCTGACTCGCTTTCCGTTTCTTGGCTATCTACTACTGCTCATACAGACTTGGCGCTCTCTTCTGCTGGAGGAGTTTATGCACTCATGTATGGCCCAGCGACAGGTCTAGCACCATCTGTTGTTTCCACCTTCCTTGTTGGTGTCAGGTGCGCTACATTGACACTACAGTGTTCTGGAGTAATTTTCCCCTTGTTTCCTCCTCCGTTCCTGCCCTGACAGGATGTTGCTTCAGTCTGATCAGACCACTGGGGTCTATGTCTGGTTAGTCTCCTTGTCTTGGACACTATCCTAGTATGCTGTGGCATGTCTTATTTTCTAGGTCAGCCCATCTGGTTCTTTGGGCCGTAGTGATGGTTGTGATCTTGGGAAGGTTAGCTCTCCTGCCCCGACTTCTCTGCGGTCCTGCTTGTGGGGAGGTCTTTCTGTACCATACTTCTTGTCTAGACATAGAAGTTTGTCACCTGGAGCGTTTCGCTGACGTTGGGTTTACTTACTCTACAGGTGTACGTCTTCCAGGCAACTCGGGAACCTCCGTTTCCCATGTCGGCTGCTCCAGTGTTCCGGGATGCTCCTTTTGGCCGTTTATTTTTACATGTACGTCTTCCAAGTGATCCGGGTACCTCCAGTTCCCATGTCGGATGCTCCGGTGTTCCGGGATTCCCCTTTTCAGGGCATTCCGCTCCCTTTTTGGCCTTATTCCTTCCATCCACTCCTTCATGTGTCAATGTACTCCCGGGGTGGTGGGCATTCCGTTCATCTGGATTACTCTACTTGAGCTTATTTCAGCTCCCAGGTGCTCGCGGCGGGCCACTGGGATGGAGGTTTCTGGTCTGCAGCGGTTCTGGTCATCGATTTTCGGCAACCAGCCTCTCCACAGCCAGTCTCCATCCTTCTTTCTTTTTTCCAGAGTTTTTCTGGTCTACTCCTTAGATACTAGCCTTCTGCTCAGGAATACGCGGCTCTCCCTGGTGTTTTTTTATGCCATGTTCTCTTGACTTGGTAGACTTGGGATGGGGTTCTCTTGTTTCAGCCCTTTCCATTTTTGTTTTCCAGCCGGGTTAGC
This sequence comes from Hyla sarda, assembly GCF_029499605.1. Classification (NCBI taxonomy): domain Eukaryota; kingdom Metazoa; phylum Chordata; class Amphibia; order Anura; family Hylidae; genus Hyla; species Hyla sarda. The sequence continues at coordinate 194,973,447 of NC_079191.1, read as the reverse complement.
CCTCTGTCTGGTTCTGTGTTCCTTAAGGGTTGATGCCTACCTCCTCACGGGATGGTTCCGGCCCTTCTGGCTTCCTAGTCGACCTTTTTTTGTCTCTCTTTATGGACCGTGGCTTTGGAGTCTCTACATAGGACGGTGTCTTCCCTGGCATCCTAGTCCTTCTCCCTGGACGGTGGTTCTTCCAGGAGCACAGTTAGTGGGCCTCAGTTGTCTCTGCCCTGGATCTCGTCCACAGGCCTTACGGTCGAGTGGGTCCGGTCTCTGGACTGATTCCCCTTTTGCTGTTGGTTGTTTGGGACTGCTTGGGACTGCTTTGGTACATCCCATCAGTATAGGTGTCCCCCAATGAAGAGCGACCGAGAAAAGGAGATTTTTATGTACTCACCGTAAAATCTCTCTCTCTCTTAGCCTTCATTGGGGAAAACCTATACTGATGGGTATATGCTCTTGCCACTAGGAAAAAAAAGGCTGCTCCCTGGCAGGATATACCCGCCCACTGGAAGTGAGTTAATCAATTTTGTCACCAAACAGTAGGAGAAGCCAACAAAGAACTATGTCCGAAGGACCCCAGAAAGGAATCCCAGATAAAAAAACAGAAAAGAAAATCCGGACAAAGAATGAAGAAATGGGTGGGTGCTGTGTCCCCCAATCCCTAGCCTGATATGAATAGATTGGATTAAAGATAACTTTAAATGTAATACGTGTATTCATAGGGATCTATACCCCTAAACAAATCCTAGGTGAATTAATTATTGACACACTATCTATTAGTAATATTTTCACCTGGGTTTTAGTACGTTGAGCAACTGTAAACTCAAGCTATTATCTTAAATTCTACCAGAAGTAGTGTATGTGTGTGAATTGTAGACATTAATCTCAATAGCACGGATGTACATTGGAACTTTTCATTTGGGGACTAGTACTCAATCAATTATAATATCATATCAGTGTTATTCTGGCCAGCATAGTAGCACAGTGAAAGAGTGTGGAACTCTATCGTTCTACTACTCCTTCATGGATTTTGCTGGTTTGGAAGCTTTTGCTATGATCCAATCAGGTTAGCCTAGCACGGTACACAGGAGCTGTAATTTACATCCTTTTTTTCTCAATATTCACTAGCGTTATTTTTAACATAAAGCTTAATAAAAAAAAAAAATATTATGTGCAGGGTTTTCAAACCCCTTAAGGACCAGGCCCATTTTGGCCTTAAGACCAGGCCAATTTTATTTTTGCATTTTTGGTCTTCTAAAAATCATAACTCTTATATTTCCATCCACAGACTCACATTAGGGCTCGTTTTTGCATCTCCAATTCTACTTTGTAATGCCATCAACTTATTTTACCATAAAATGTACGGCGCAAGCCAAAAAATATTTATGTGGGAAGATTGAAAAGAAAACGTTGAAAAGTTTTGTCGTCACGTTGTACACTTTACGGTAAAAATTACATGTTTTCTTTATTCTGTAGGTCAACACGATTAAAATGATACCCATGTTATATGCCTTTTTATAATTGTACGGCTTTAAAACAAATCTCAAACTATTATAACAAAATTAGTATGTTTGAAATTGCCCAATTTTGACCACCTATAACATTAAAATTTTTCCATATACCAGGCGGTAGGAGCATAATTTTTTTGCGCCATGATCTGTAGTTTTTATTGGTACCACTTTTGCTTATGTTTTACTTTTTATAAATTTTATATGAATTTTTTTTGGAATAAAATGTGACAAAAAAGCAGTAATTTTGGTCTTTTTTTTTTACGTTTACACAGTTCACTGTACGGGATAATTAACAATATATTCTAATAGTTCAGACTTTTACGCACGCGGCACTACCAAAGATGATTACTTATTTTACGCTTTTTGGGGTAAAATGGGAAAAACTAATTATTTACATTTTTATTGGGGGAGGGGATTTTTCAAATTTTTTTAAACATTTAACCCCTTAAGGACTCAGTTTTTCAGTTTTTGCACTTTTGTTTTTCCACCGTGCCTTTTAAAAATCATAACCCTATCAATTTTGCACCTAAAATTCCATATTATGCCTCATTTTTTTGCGCCACCAATTCTACTTTGCAGTGACATTAGTCATTGTAACAAAAAATCCACGGCAAAACAAGAAAAAAAAAATTAATTGTGCGACAAAATTGAAGAAAAATTAAATTTTTTAACTTTTGGGGGCTTCCGTTTCTACGCAGTGCATTTTTCAGTAAAAAATAACACGCTTTCTATTTTCTGTAGGTCCATACAATTAAAATTATACCCTACTTATGTAGGTTTGATTTTGTCTTACTTCTGGAAAAAATTTTCATGCATGTAGTGCTTAACTACATGAACGAAAATTAATATGTTTAACCCCTTAAAGACCAAGCCCATTTTCACCTTAACCCCTTAAGGACGCAGGGTTTTTCAGTTTTTTCATTTTCGTTTTTTCCTCCTTACCCTTTAAAAATCATAACCCTTTCAATTTTCCACCTAAAAAAACATATTATGGCTTATTTTTTGCGTCAACAATTCTACTTTGCAATGACAGTCATTTTACCCAAAAATCCACGGCGAAATGGAAAAAAAATCATTGTGCGACAAAATCGAAGAAAAAAGGAGATTTTTTTTATGCTTACCGTAAAATCTCTTTCTCGAAGGATCCATTGGGGGGGACACAGACCACGGGTGTATGCTGCTGTCACTAGGAGGTTTGACACTATGGCAACAAAAAAAAAAAGTTGGCTCCTCCCAGCAGGATATACCCGCCTCCAGGCCCTGAGCTAATCAGTTTTAGTTCCAGAGCAATAGGAGAGGACTGACAGGTCAAAGAAAAACACGAACTGTCCGAGAACCAAAAGAATAAGTATAACTGAACACACCCTCGGACAGAGAACCAAAGAGGGACCCAAAAAACGGCGGGAGCTGTGTCCCCAATGGATCCTTCGAGAAAGAGATTTTACGGTAAGCATAAAAAAATCTCCTTTTCTCTATCGGCTCCATTGGTGAAAAACAGACCATGGGATGTACCAAAGCAAAATCAGTCAGGCAGATGGCTGTTCCACTGCCGCCTGTAGCACTTTACGGCCCAGACTAGCATCAGCCGATGCGAAGGTATGAATCCGGTAGAGCCTCGAGAAAGTGTGCAAAGATGACCAGGTAGCCGCTTTGCAAATCTGCGAGGCCGAGGCTTTGTTCTGGAGAGCCCAGGATGCACCAACAGAACGGGTAGAATGAGCCAAAACCCTGAAGGGAGGGATCTTCCCCCTACAGCAATAGGCTTCCGAAATGGCAGACCGGATCCACCGAGAAATGGTGGCCTTGGAAGCAGGATGTCCCTTACGACGATCTTCCGTAAGGACGAAAAAGGAATCGCACTGACGAAAGGAAGAGGTGATAGAAAGGTAGGACCTAACAGCCCAAACAACATCCAGTTTGTGGAGTAAACGCTCCCTGGGATGAGAAGGAGCGGGACAAAAGGACGGAAGGACAATGTCCTCATTGAGATGAAAGGCCGAAACGACCTTAGGCAAAAAGGAAGGATCTGGCCGGAAGACAACCTTGTCCTGGTGAATCACCAGAAACGGAGAACGGCAGGAGAGCGCTGCCAATTCAGACATTCTCCAAATGGAGATGATAGCAACAAGAAACGCCACTTTCCAAGAAAGGACATGCAGGGACACCACCCTAAGGGGTTCAAAGCGGGCACCTTGTAGGACACCCAGAACCAGGTTTAAGTCCCAAGGGGGAGAAGGTGACCGATAAGGAGGGGCAGCATGCACGACTCCTTGAAGGAAGGTCCGGACATGAGAATTAGAAGCCAGAGGATGCTGAAAAAGAATAGAAAGGGCCGAAACCTGACCCTTAAGGGAACTGAGAGATAACCCCTGTTCCAATCCCGACTGCAAGAAGGAGAGAAGACGGGGAACGGAAAAAGTAATAGGAGACAAAACCTGAGCTTCACACCAACGAAAATAAGACCGCCAGGTATGGTGGTAAATTTTCGCCGAGGAGGGCTTGCGAGCCCTGAGCATGGTGCGAATGACTTGGGAAGAGAAACCGTGGGCTCTCAAAACCGCGGTCTCAACCGCCACGCCGTCAAATGCAGCGACTGTAAATTGTGGTGGCAAAGAGGACCCAAAGACAGCAGGTCTGGACAAAGTGGTAGGCGCAACGGAGCGTCGTCCAGGAGCCTGACGACGTCGGCGTACCACATCCTTTGGGGCCAATCTGGAGCTACCAGTATGGCGGGAACGCCTTCCGCTTTGAGTTTCCTCAGAACCCTGGGAAGGAGCAGAAGGGGAGGGAATAGATAGGGCAGGGCAAACCCCGCCCAAGGAATCACTAGGGCATCCACGGCTAGAGCCAAGGGGTCCCGGGACTTTGACACAAATGGAAGAATCTTCTGATTGTGCCGAGACGCGAAGAAGTCCACGTCTGGAATGCCCCAGAGGTCGCAGACCTGCATGAAGACCTCCGGATGTAGAGACAACTCGCCGGGGTCGGCTGAGGACCTGCTGAAGAAGTCCGCTTCCCAGTTGAGCACACCCGGAATGTGAATTGCTGAAATGGCCGGAACCTTGTGTTCCGCCCAGAGGAGAATCTTTGTCACCTCGGCCATGGCTGCTGAGATGCGAGTGCCACCCTGCTGACTGATGTAAGCTCCGGCCGTGGCGTTGTCCGACTGGATGCGGACAGGGCGGGTCTGAAGCAGGGACTCCCAATGAAGAAGACAAAGAAGTATTGCCCTCAGTTCCAAGATGTTTATCGGAAGAAGGGCTTCTCGGGGAGACCAGAGGCCTTGAACTGTCCAGTCCCTGAACACACCACCCCAGCCCGACAGACTGGCATCTGTTGTCACCACCTGCCAGTGGAGGGGAAGAAATGAAGAAGAAAGCGGAGCCACCAGAGCAGAGACTGCCGGATCCGATGAGGGAGAGCAATCTTGCGATCGAGAGACAGAGAAGATCTGTCCCATTGAGAGAGAATCGCCAGTTGAAGGGGACGGTAATGAAACTGGGCAAAGGGTACGGCCTCCGTGGCCGCCACCATCCGACCCAAGACTTCCATGCAAATGCGGATGGAAACTGGGACCTGGGCCCGAAGGGAGCGGACTCCTGACAGGAGAGTCAGACGTTTGTCCGGCGGAAGGCAAATCCGGGCAGAGGCCATGTTGAATTGAAGTCCCAAGAAGATCAGAGATTGGGTGGGAGAGAGGCCAGGCTTTGTCCCGGTTGACCATCCACAAAAAGCGATTCAAGGTCTGGAGAGTGAGATCCACATTTTCCAGAGTCTGGACACTGGTGGGAGCCTTGATGAGAAGGTCGTCCACGAAGGGATCACTGAGACCCATCTCGACCGCAACAGGGCTATAACTTTGGTAAAGACCCGAGGAGCAGTGGCCAGACCAAAGGGGAGGGCTACGAATTGAAAGTGCCCCTCCGGAACCGCAAAGCGGAGGTACAGCTGATGGCCAGGAAATATTGGAACATGGAGGTGGGCATCCTTGATGTCCACCGAAGAAAGAAACTCCCCTTGTTCCATGGACGCCACTACTGAACGGAGAGATTACATTCGGAAGTGGCGGATGAGAAGATGACGGTTGAGGCACTTGAGATCCAAGATTGGGCGCACAGAACCGCCCTTCTTGGGGACCACAAAAAGATTGAAATAGAAACCCCGAAAACATTCCCTGGGAGGAACGGGGACAATGACTCCTTGGAGAAGCAGGGACCGGAGGGCCTCCCGAAACTGCTTCACAGGAGAAGGAGACCGGGGGCCCGGGACTGAAAAAAAAAATCGATCCCTCGGAAGGGAGGCAAATTCGATGCAGTATCCGCTGGACACCACGATGTCTCGAAAAAGTAAGAGACTGCCTCCCACCCGAGAAAAATCTGCGGGTGGGGGGCTTCACTTCATGCGGAAGTGGGTTTGCGGTTGCCCGATATGGCTGCAAAACGGCCGGAACAGTCGCCTCAGAGATAATCTTGTCAAGACTCTTGCCAAAAAGACGGGTACCAGTAAAAGGAAGCTCGGTGAGATACCTTTTGGAGGCGGCATCCACATCACACGCGACATGGAACGACATGGAACAGCGGAGGGCCGCCAGGTGACCAACAGCAAAGGCAGCACAACGGGCTGACTGCATAGAAGCTGTACACAGAAAGCCCCCAGCTTTAGAGCATTGGAGAACCAAAGCAGACAGATCCTTTGGGGAGGATCCCGCCAGGATACCCTGACGGAGTTGTGAGCACCAAACCGTAAGGGCCTTGGACACCCAGGCAGAGGCGAAGGTGGGAAGCAGGGAAGAGCCTGCTGCTTCAGAGGCAAACTTCACTTAGGACTCCACCTTCTTGTCTGTCGGATCCTTGAAGAGAGCCACGTCTGCTAGAGGCAGTGTAGTAGCCTTAGAGAGGCGGGAACCTGATGGATCCACCGAGGGAGGGGAAACCACCTTTGAGACAAGGTCCTTGGCGAATGGATAACGCACTTGAACCTTCTTCATTCCCGGGAACCTCTTGTCAGGATGTCTCCATGCAGATTCTAGAAGGGTGTCAAATTCAGCGTGAGAGCTGAACATTTGAGGTGCTGGTTTAGCACGATGAAAGGATACTTCAGGAGTCACGTCCAAAGATCCTGGGTCCTCTAAGTGAAAGGTGTCTCTTATGGCCGCAACCAACGAGTTCACCGTTTCAACTGTATCCGAGCGGTCCTCTGAGTCAGATGCCGATTCGGAAGCCTCATCTGCCAGTTCACCGGGAGAATGTGAATGAGTGGAGGCAGCCCTGGAGGAAGGGCGACCCTGATTGTGTACGCGGCTCTGGCGAGGCAGAGCGGCGACTCCGCGAACGTCCTCTGGAGGAGCAACGTTTGTGACCAGATGACACGGGGGGCGGGACCCACGAGGGGTGCACCCTCGTCTACCTGAAGACTCAATGGAAGAGTCAGAAGAAGCAACCCTAGTACGCTTGTGAGAGCGTGAAGCATGTGGAGAAGAGGAGTGGGACCTGGCGTAGGGCAAACCTCTTCAAGGCAGACACCACGTCACAGGAGGCCTCAGCCACCGAACGGGAGACTTGAGTCAAGTCAGCCATTTACTGGGATAGGGAAGAAACCCAGGCTGGAGGGGCGGCCGAATCCACCGGGACTGAAAGAGCATCCAGGGGTGCCAGGGGGTCTGGGGGAGCAGTGGAGCAGGCAGAGCAAGCGGGTTCAGCAGAACCAGGCATTTTGGAATTACAGCTATTACAGACAATATGATAAACTAACGCTCCAGTTGTCTGTTTAGAGGGAGGAAGAGATCTGGGTACGGACATAATGAAAAACAGAACTCTCTCACAAGAGTCTGTGTCCCCAGGGCAGCTGCTGTGAGGAAAACTCTGCTCTAGTGTAGATAGAGAAGGGAGAAAAAAACAGCAAATAGCCAGAGAGGGGCGTGCCAGGAGCAGGGGCACTGATGATTGGCCCCTGCCACCTACAATCGCACGCATAGCGCTGATTGGAGGACAATTCGCGCCTCTTGTGAGCTCCGGCAGCCCTGGGTGGGCGGAGCTAAAGCGCCCTGGCCGCCGAAGTGCCGAGAAGAAATACAGCAATAGCTCCCGCTCCTTGCCCCGAGCACACGTCGTTCGCATATGCGCTCGAGGAGAAGTGAGCGGGCGAGACTCATATTCACCGGCAGCAGTATGCTGCCGAAAGTGAAAAAGTCGGCGCTTCGTGCGCCCGCATAGTATAAACGCCGTGGCTGTCAGCCGCATAAGTAAAAACCCACACACACAAGCTTGAGAGCATGTGAATAAACTGAGCCCCTTTATCCAAAAATGACACTGCTCGCCCCAGAAATAAAGATATAGGTAAAGCTCCTTGTCCAGGCCAGCCCCATTAGACGGTGAAAGGTGGGCCAAAAACTGAGGGTCTCCAGAGGCTGCAAGTCTGCACCTAAGGGAGAAAGGGAAATATACTCACCTCAGTCAGAAGTACTTACCTAATGGAGTCTTCTGTGAGGTCTTCAGTCAGCTTTCTGTCACCTGCATCACACCGAGCTACAATGTGCGAGCGAGGCGAGCAGGGAATAGGGGGACCCGGACCCATGAGGTACAACCCCAGACGCTGACCGTTGGCAAGAGGGGGTTAACAGCACATATATGCAATGCCTGTGCCCCCTCAATTGCAATGGTGCAATGGGGAAACAGTGAGCCGCAGTTCCTGAGTCCCCACCTGAAAACAGGAAAGAACACATCCCTAACTAGAATAATAAAATAGAATTCCAGACCATGTCCACCTCCTTAAGACACTAAGCTAAACCTGATTAGCTCAGGGCCTGGAGGCGAGTATATCCTGCAGGGAGGAGCCGACTTTTTTTTTTTTTGTTGCCATAGTGTCAAACCTCCTAGTGACAGCAGCATACACCCATGGTCTGTGTCCCCCAATGGAGCCGATAGAGAAAACGCCATTTTGTAACTTTTGGGGGCTTTGGTTTCTAAGCAGTGCATATTTTGGTAAAAATGACACGTTATTATTCTGTAGGTCCATATGGTTAAAATGGTACCCTACTTACCGTATTTATCGGCGTATAACACGCACTTTTTAGGCTAACATTTTTAGGCTAAAGTCTACCTGCGTGCTATACGCTGATAAGCTGCTGCAGATCAAGGATTTAAAGCGGGCGCTTTAAAATCAATGAACTGCAGCGGCTTTGCAGGTGCAGAGACAGCCAGCGCTGCCTGCTTCTCTGCCCCTGCCTGCCCTGGGGTCTAGAGCCCCTGCTGCCGGCCCTTCTCTCCCCCTGGCTATCGGCGCTGCTGCCCGTTCTCTCCCCCTGACTATCGGTGCCGGGCGCCGATAGCCAGGGGGAGAGAAGCGGCGCAGGCAATGGGGGCAGCGGCGCCGACAGACAGGGGGAGAGGAGGGGCAGCGGCACCCATTGCCGGCGCCGCTGCCCCGTTGCCTCCCCCCATCCGCGGTTGCATAATTACCTGTTACCGGGGTCGGGTCCGCGCTGCTTTAGGCCTCTGGTGTGTGTCCCCTGCGTCGTTGCTATGCGCCGTGCTATGAGGCCTGAAGCAGCGCGGACCCGACCCCGGCAACAGGCAATTATGCAACCGGGGATGGGGGGAGGCAACGGGACAGTGGCGCGGCAATGGGTGCCGCTGCCCCTTCTCTCCCCCTGGCTGTCGGCGCCGCTGCCCCATTGCCGGCGCCGCTTCTCTCTCCCTGGCTAATCGGCGCCGGCAATGGGGCGCCGGGCACCGATAGTCAGGGGGAGAGAATGGGCAAGTGGCGCAGATAGCCAGCGGGAGAGAAGCGGCGGGCAGCAGGGCTTTAGACCCCAGGAAAGGCAGGGGAGAGAAGTGGGCAGTGACAGCCTCTCTCCCCCTGCCTTTCCTGGGGGTGTATCGGGGTACACACGCGCACACACACGCACCCCTCATTTTACCATGGATATTTGGGTAAAAAACTTTTTTTACCCAAATATCCTTGGTAAAACGAGGGTGCGTGTTATAGGCCGGTGCGTGGTATACCCCGATAAATACGGTATATAGGTTTTTTATTTTTCCATGTACATGGCGGTATGAGGGGCTCAATTTTTGCACCGTGATCTGAGGTTTTTATCGGTACCATATTTGTTTTGATCGGAATTTTGATCACTTTTATTCATTTATTAATGGTATAAAAAGTGACCAAAAATATGCTTTTTTGGACTTTGGAATTTTTTTTTACGTATACGCCATTGACCGTGAGATTTAATTAACGTTATATTTTTATAGTTCGGACATTTACGCACGCGGCGAACCACATGTTTATTTTTATTTACACGGTTTTATTTTTTTAATGGGAAAAGGGGGGTGATTCAAACTTTTATTAGGGAAGGGGGTTAAATGATCTTTATTAACCTCCTGAGCGGTAATCCCGAGTGTGACTCGGGTTAATTTTCCCAGCCAGGATCGGTAACCCCGAGTCACGCTCGGGGTAGAATTGCAGAGTTCCCGGCCGGGCTGCACGATATATCGCAAAAGCAATGCGATATAGCGATGCGGCCCCCCCGGGAAAACCATGCGATTATCTGCTCTGGTCGGCTCCCGTTGCCAATCACAGGTCGCAGTGGTGTAAAGCCTGTGATTGGCTGAAGGGGGAAAGGGGCTTGTTCTGCAGCAAATACACTAGTGTTTGAAATCTGCCGGCAAACGTAGTGTATTTTCTGCAGGAAAAGGACAAGGTGACAAGAGGGGGGAAGAATGTGACAAAGGGGGGAATGTGACAAGGGGGGGAATGTAACGGGGGGGGGGGGGGAATGTGACAAGGGGGGGAATGTGTCAGTGGGGGGGAATGTGACAGGGGGGGATGTGACGGGGGAATGTGACAAGGGGGGGAAATGTCACAGGGGGGGGAATGTGACAAGGGGGGGAATGTGACAGGGGGAAGAATGTGACAAGGGGGGGAGGATGTGACAAGGGGGGGGGAATGTGACAAGGGGGGGGGAATGTGACAAGGGGGGGAATGTGACAGGGGGAAGAATGTGACAAGGGGGGGGGAGGATGTGACAAAGGGGGGGGAATGTGACAAGGGGGGGAATGTGACAAGGGGGGGGGAATGTGACAAGGGGGGGGGAATGTGACAAGGGGGGGGAATGTGACAAGGGGGGGGAATGTGACAAGGGGGGGGAATGTGACAAGGGGGGGGAATGTGACAAGGGGGGGGGAATGTGACAAGGGGGGGGAATGTGACAAGGGGGGGGGAATGTGACAAGGGGGGGGAATGTGACAAGGGGGGGGAATGTGACAAGGGGGGGGAATGTGACAAGGGGGGGGGAATGTGACAAGGGGGGGGGAATGTGACAAGGGGGGGGGAATGTGACAGGGGGGAATGTGACAGGGGGGAATGTGACAGGGGGGGACGGATGTGACAGGGGGAATGTGACAGGGGGGAATGTGACAGGGGGGGAATGTGACAGGGGGGAATGTGACAGGGGGGGAATGTGACAGGGGGGGGAATGTGACTGGGGGGGACTGTGACTGGGGGGGAATGTGACAAGGGGGGGAATGTGACAAGGGGGGGATGTGACAAGGGGGGGAATGTGACAAGGGGGGGAATGTGACAAGGGGGGGATGTGACAAGGGGGGGATGTGACAAGGGGGGGGATGTGACAAGGGGGGGATGTGACAAGGGGGGGATGTGACAAGGGGGGGATGTGACAAGGGGGGGATGTGACGGGGAGGAGGGGAATGTGACATGAAGGGGGGATGTGACAGGGGGGAGGGGAATGTGACATGAAGGGGGGATGTGACGGGGGGAGGGGAATGTGACATGAAGGGGGATGTGACAAGGGGGGGATGTGACAGGGGGAGGGGAATGTAACATGAAGGGGGGAATGTGACAAGGGGGGGGGAAGAATGTGACAAGGAGGGGGGAGAATGTGACGGGGGATGTGACAAGGGAGAGGGGAATGTGACGGGGGAGATGTGAAATGGGCGGAGGGAGATGTGAAATTCAGTTAAAAAAAATTGTACTGCTTTTGGTACACATTTCCAGACAGAATCATACCGCCAGGGAGGTTAACACTTTTTTTTTGCAATGTTATAGCTCCCATAGGGACCTATAACACTGCACACACTGATCTTTTACAGATCACTGGCATGTATTAACACGTCTGTGATCAGTGTTATCAGTGCTTGACTGCTCCTGCCTGGATCTCAGGCACGGAGCATTCATTCACCCATCGGGACACCGAGGAGGCAGGTAAGGTCCCCCCCCCGGTGTCCTGTAAGCTGTTCGGGACACCGCAATTTCACCGGGGCGGTCCCGAACAGCCCGAACTGAGCAGCCGAGATAGTTTCACTTTCGCTTCAAACGCGGCAGTCAGTTTTGATCGCTGCGTCTGAAGGGTTAATACAGGGCATCACCGCGATTGGTGATGTCCTGTATTAGCCGCGGGTCCCGGCCGTTGATGGCTGCGATTTGACGCGGGGTCACTGTGCTGGGAGATGTAGTTGTGCAACATCTGGAGGTACACAACTACAACTCCCAGCATGCCAAGACAGCCGTTTTCTGTTCGTGCATGCTGGG